>NW_013952565.1:804815-812889 GCF_001266775.1 Austrofundulus limnaeus | reverse complement strand
AAAAAAAAAAAAAAAAAAAAAAAATTTTTCTACCTGGATTACTGAGACGCATCGGGACACTTTACTTTCAGATTAATTTCTAACTGAAAGCACAAGAGATCCAACTTTTTTTTCTTTCTCCTGAAATGATCTACCCTTCTCATGAGCTCAGCATCTACTTGGCAAACTCTGAAACAAATCAAATAATCTTAGTCTCATCACACACTTGTGTGCCTGTGTGAGTGGGTGTCTGTAATGATCTGAAACAGACTGTTTGTGCAAACTGATACCCGACTGATCAGACCAGTCGAGAGGTGGTGCTAACCAAGCAGGAACCTACAAATATGTGAGAGCAAACTTTAACAATCCTTACTGAATGTGCTGAATCTATAGACTTCCACACACCTGTCTTAGTAAAAAAAAAAACAAAAGACAGACTTGGAAAAGTTTCGCTGTTCAAGTTCAAAACAAAGGCATAAGAAAGTATAAATTTTAAATACCAGACGTTTCCTCTCTTTCCATCTCCCTTTTTACCTCTGTGCCTCTGGCATCTCTTTAGACTTCTTTAAGGCAAACTGTCTTGATGCGTCCTTGTTCTGTGAAAGAACAGAGAGAAGCTAGCGGAGCAAGAGACAGAAGAGCAGAGTAGGAGGAGAGCAGAGAGAAAGAAGTGAACATAAAAGTGCATAGTTTAAAACGATTAGTGACACCTCTGATATTGTACCTGCTAACACAGCATGAGAAAGACACAGGCGCAGCAGCGGTGTGTATGTGTCTGTGATTTTTCGGTTTTACGCCTGCATATCTGCATGTGAGTGTGTGTGCGTGTGCATGTGTGCGTTAGCGAGGGGGAGAGGGAGTGCTCAGTCTTTTCATGAATCAAAAGTGAACACTCTCTGGGAATGAACATTTAACTCAACTACATCTTCAGCTTGATCTTTTCCTAAAAAGTAAAATCTAGATATTTGAATGAAGAAAAAAAATTTAAATATCGTCTTTAGCTGTAAAAAAAAACAACTACTTGTTTATCATCTCTGTTAAAAAAAAGAACAGCCTGAAGGAAACTAAAAAGAGAATTAGGCTCACAAAGCAGCAATAATGCTTCACGTCTATAAGTCAAATACCAAACCTGATTATAGTGCTGTTTTTTGTTAAATAGCTAAAACAAATCAACTGGGTTTAATATTTCTAAATGCAGGGTTAAGCCTGCACAAAATGTAGCTAATGTCTTTCTTTAAAGCGGTTTCTTTATTGCCCACAGTCCAATTTTATTGGACCTCTCCTATAATAATTGATAGTTGTATATGTTTAATATTCCAACATTAGATAGATTAATCATATTTCTGAGCTTCAGCTTGAAAACCTTGAAAGCTTGAATGCTCCATTTTTAGCTCATGTGGTTTTATTTGCTTGTCTTCGGCAGGAATAATATGTCTTCAGCAATCAGTCTTATTGTAACAGAAAGAGAGCAGTCTTTGATTGAAGGGTCACTTTATGCATCAGAGGACCTGCTTTTAGTTGTTTTACAGTCAACAATGTGGCCACTGATTTTCTCCTTGTGTTTTTGTCCTTACCTCTGTTGTCATCTTTCTCTTATTGCATCTTTTCTGCTGCTAAGAGCTTTTTTATAGTCAAACGTGATGGGTTTTCAACACTAACTAATGACTAGTGTTGTTTACTTTGTAAAACAGTCACAGTATTTAAGGAGGATGAATATGAAACTGTATTTAAGTGTGTCGTGTTGGAACTAGACAAATTGGTTCAATTTGGAGGATTTCTGAAAGCCTTTTTGTTTTTCTTCATTGTTAAAGAAATTAAACCAAAACAACAAATTGTGAATCTTTTAGCCTTTTCTATGTTGGACTTTCTTCTGCTGTTTGTATCTAACTGTAGGCTTTCACAGCATTTTTTTTATTCCCTCTTTCCCTTTTTTCTGCTCAATATATTATAAATACCCAAGATATTCCTATATTCTGGTGTTATTTCTTTACCGTTTTTAAACTTTTCTTTTTATCTGTTTTATCTGTTTTTTTATAGCCCCAGATGGTTTGTCACCTCCAACTTTAGCCCATGCAACCAACACAAGTCTAAATGTGTCCTGGTCTGCTCCTCTCAACCCCAATGCACCAGGCCCACTTCAGTACAGCTTGCAAATGAGAACATCTCCACAGAGGCCTGTCATAAGGTAAGAAACAACTTAAGCTGCACCGACACAGTAGTTACACAAGTGGACAAGTATGCCAAGAGTTCTCCTGAGTATTTTCTGATGTGCAAGTGTTTCTTATTTTAAAACAGGTTGAGTCACATGTAACTAAAAAACAAAGATATCAAAGTTATTTCAATGATTTGTAATGATAAATAGGGGTAAAAAAAAATGGTAGGCACACAAACCTATGCCTCTCAAATCTATACCACAAATGTATCTACAAAAAAATCTGAATATTTGGTCTGTACATGCATTTACATGTAAATCTAAAAAGGGGCTCTATGCACCACAACTGATAATACCACACCATGAGAAAAACAAAAGACAGGAGGAGAATCGAAAAGAAAAAAAAAACACAGGGCAGCTTGGTGGGCCATGTTGAGGAATTGTGGTGGAATAAAAAGAGAGAAAATGTGTGCATCTGATATGTATTCATTACATGCTTCCTGACAACAAATTGCAATTTAATCCAAGAAGAGGAGGCTCTCATTCTGTGGTAATAAATAAATGACTAGCTACATGTATTATATATCAGACAGTCATGCCCTCCTCCTCCTCTGCTATGGAAATCTCATTGTTACCTGATTTATTCATTCATTCATCCCCTCTATCCATCTGATGCTAAATGGTCAACGGTGTCTCATTTATGACAATATTCTTTTACTTTGTCCTAGAATTTTTTGTAAGATTATATGACATGGGGTCAGCTATGTGATGTGAGAATAAACTGATAAGCTGTAGAAATATTGCACATTTGAGAAACATGGATTCTTCTAAGTGACCATTTGAAACTTGTAGCATTTTTACAGTATTGCACAAAAAAAGCCAGCTAGATTACATAAACTTACCTGGATAAAGCAGCAGTGTTTATTTAGCTATTTATAAAACTTCTTGTAAATGTATTCTCTAGAAAAAGTAAAAGAAACATCCTTTCTCTGTGAAGCTGTCTAGTGTGGAATTCCTATAATGAGACATTAAAATACGGAATAAAAAATGTCATAAAAACATTCCCTTGACTTTTGAGTGGTACACAATCTGACCATTGCAGCTGACCAATCGTGTTTTTTTAAAACTGGAATTCAATTTTTGTTTGTTTTTACAGAATATATGTTTAAATGCATCAGCAGCAAATATACTGCAAGCCATTAAATGTAAACTTTATATAAAAAAGGACAGCTCAGCATTTATGTAGCTCTACTTAAACCTGCAAAATTTAACTATAAAAACAGGTATATATATATAATCTTTTTAACTCCCCCTTTTAGCGGTCAACACATTTTATTTTGAACAGATTCAAATTGTATGTTAATGTGTTTTTGTTTGTGTTGTTTCACATCTAGACTTTTGGAAAATGCAACCAAGACCTTTTCCTACTATGTAGAGAGTTTGTCTCCGTACACAAACTACCACTTCAGAGTGGTGGCGTCACACGCTCATGGACAGACGAGTAGCTCCTGGGCAACCCTGTGCACTGCGGAGGACAGTAAGTACTTACATACTTTAGAGGGTGTAAAATTTCACAACCTTGTTACCAGAGATGTATAGGAACATTTACTTTGTTACATAACGCAAGTTATTTTTTGAGGATTTTTCATTTTACCAAGAATTTTTTTTATTTTAACTTTTACTTTTATTTCATTACATTCAAAACAAAAAAATACACTTTTACTTCTTTATTTTAATATAAAATACCTAGTTACATGTTACAAATATACAGTAAATATGATTAGAACTCGTCATGAAAAGAGTGGTTTATGCACTCTAAAAAAATGAAGGGTTGAATTTATTTAACCAGTTTACATCAACTGGTTCCACTAAACTAAACTCGGTTTAGTGGAACCAGTTTAGTCAAGTTAATTCAACATATTTGTTAGAGTGTGTAAAAGTACTTTTCTGATTATTGTGAGCAGTTTTGTACCAAAGTCATTTTCTGTTAAGATATTTTTACTTTTACTTAGTTCTTTCTTCAAGTACTTTATACAACTCTGGTTGTTACTAAGGAGTCACTATTTGGGCAGGCATGAAAACCAGACAATGTGTAACAGCATCAAAAATGACAATTAACACTGGGTCTTTCTATATTTCAGAGTGCAAGTTGCAACAATGCTCTTTTGAGATATTTGTGTATGTTTGGGCCACAAATAACTAACAATTTTTGTTTTCTTTTTCTGCCTTCATTGTCTAGTAATACTAATGGCTATTTGGTTTAAATAATTAAATTGTAAATGTGTTGTGTTTTTCATATTTAGTGGGTAGAGTTTTCTTGCATTAAATGTAGTACCCAATTTAAAATTATATCCTCTTGTAGTCGAACCACTTTAAAATGACAAAAGTAGCTTCTATTGTTTTTACAGTATTGTGCTTATTTGATAAGATGACACACTAGTAGCTTTTAAGCACAAAGTTGTGTTTTACTTTGCTTGTATAAAAATGGTCAGTGTGACAAACAGTGCATAAAAAGAATATGAAGTGATTGGAAACATGCAGACAGAATTGGTTAAAGCTCATTGGCAGGGTTACAGCTGCATACTGTAAGGTGTGCATGTCTGTGTGTGAGTGACCTAGCCAGTGTCATTGTGGGCTAATTGTTGTAATAGAATCATATTAGCCACTGGAACAACCTCCTCAGTGCAAAGTTATAAATTAATTAGTACCACACTATTATCACATACATTATCATTAAGCTGCTGCGTTTTGCATACATTGATCCATGTGTATGTACACACACAGAAATGCATGCAAAACATGCACCCGTGTCTACATGCATTTCCATGAGTACGAGCATTGTGATGCTTGCACACACCCATTCCGACACACACAGCTGCAGACATTTAGGATGTATTAAATTATAACCCTGTGCTTTGCTCATTATTATGCAGAATTGATTTCCCCCCAGCAAACACACACACACACACACACACACACACACNCACACACACACACACACACACACACACACACACACACACACACACCTACACACAAACACATTATGTTCACACAAACTCTAAGACACAATAAGCTTTAGTCACATAATTTGGATGACAATATTTGTGAAGTTACACTATTTCTGTTGTAATTCTGTGCAGAAATTTGTGTTCAGGTGAGATCATGTATGTGTTTTTTTATTTGTCTGTGTGAGTAAATCTAGATGGTTTCAGTGCCCTTTTATTTTAAAAACCCCAACTCCTTTTTGTCTACCTCTGTTAGATAAACCTGATTTAGTGTTAGAAGACAATATTATAGATTTCAGCTTATACACCTATAACAACGTAATTTTTCTAAAGATTAAAATTAGGAGTGTCCCAATAACAGTTTTTCTCAAACTGTGTAATTAACTTGGCTACTCGCTAATACCAAGCATTGATACAGAGTACTTACTGAGTTAGAACATAGACATTGTACAGTGACTTTAAAAAAACAGTTCTTTTCTTTAGAACAAAGTGGCTCTCCTCTCTCATAGGCCTACAGCGCCTCTGACTGACTCAAATCAAATCAAATTTCTACATCTGTGTCTTTTTGGTTTCGAGCACAGATGTAGAATTTTTCTATTACAAAATAGATTAAATAAATATGATTGGAAATGGGGTAAAAAGTAAAGGTGAACATGTAGAAAAAGTTGAATAATGAGGAACCGAGGGAAAAAAGCGGAAAGAACAGAAGAGTGGACTAATGACAGAACAGATAAAGAGGGAGACCCACGCTTCCTTCTTTCCTTTTTATCATTCCATTAAAGTTTTATATCCATCTTTTTAATGTAATTTGGTCCCTATGAATTCCTGTCGCGGCAGAACAGACAGACGGCTCCTGTGAACATAAACTCTAGCTGTGTTGGACAGCTCCCTTTCCTCTGTCTACTCCCATGTTCACACCAGCTAAGTGATCTAAGAGCGCGCATGTGTGTGTGTGTAACTGTGTAACTAGAAGAGAGGTGTGTGTTACAGAGTGCTCTGAAGAGCATGAATAAAGAGTATGAATAAAGCCCCACTTGAACAAAATGATCTTAGCAAAGCAGTCTTAGAACGTGGAATTGTGGGTGCATGTGTGCAAGAACATTAACTAACATTAAAAACATTAAAGAAAAATCCTTCTTCAAGCGAACTGAGCTGTAGCTGTGTAACAGAGGAAATATAAAGGAGAAAGAAACTACTGAAATGAGGTTAGAGGTAATGACAGAGTACAAAGAATTCATGTTATTTAATTAATTACCGAGTGCATTAATAAAATATTCTTCTACCTTTTTTATCCTGTATTGTAGTGTGTCATGTTCAGGGGAAAAGAGTAGTATTCAGTTTTACTTTTAAAGAAGAAAAATCCAAATTTGGAAAGAAAAAAATAAAACATTAGCTTTTCTTGTATTCACCAAAACATTTTTGAAAAAACTTGTAAGTTTAAAAATGCACCAGTCATAATATTTATAAGTATTATAAATAGAAAATATAGTATTGAGGCAATGGTAATTGCGTAATGCTGTTGATAGGTCATTATATTGTGTTAGGTTATGACAATTAATATTATAATAATGAGTGATCATCTGTAATGGTGGCATCTGTATAAAGAATGTGTGAATGGGGGTGGGAGTAAATAAGCTTATCTTCATCCCACTCCTTTTCAAGCTGGTTAATTTGTATTCTTTATTGTATTGTGTTTTTTAACAGATCGAGTGTATTAGGTATTATAAATCGTTTTTTATTCTCCTTTTTTCTTTTCTCTATTCAAATCTAATATGATTAATGAATATAATTTTGTTTTGACTAACTTGAAATAAATAATCAATCAATCAAGTACTCTCTAACAACATAAACTTTTGCAAAAAATGTTCAACAGAACAATCTGCGGTTGTCTTCAAACCTTTTTTCATTAAACATATTTTATACATCACAACAAAGCTTAGACAAGTCAAAAGATGAAGATGAGAACATCAATGTCAAATGTGAATGATTCAACCAGATTTCATCATCTTATTTTCTTCCAGTGACAGATCCACGGTGCCTTCTGATAACAGCAGCTTGTAAAACTGGCTCAGATCTGTGAATTCATTAACACTGATTGTCATTTAAACATGGCTGGCCTTGCTGAAGTCCATGTAAAGGTAGATATACTCGAATCAGAATTGCCAAATATTTTTTCCTGCTGACGTGGCTGCGTGACAACAATTGCCTTGTTTTTTCTTGCTCACCTTGGAAAATTAGTTCTGTGCAAAACACCCTGGTAGAATTTTATTCTTGCAGGATATGCATCGAGTATCGTGTGATTGGTCAGAACTTTGTGGGCGTGTTTATGGGGAAACGCATCTGAACTACCCTGCTCTCATTTTACTTCAGCTTCTCTGCTGTTTGTCAGTGCCTTTTCTAAGCTCAGTTTGAAATACGGACCTAAACGCCTCAAACATCAACTGCAGCAAACCACTTCTAACAAAAATTTTTTTTCAAAAATGTTTTGGTGAATACAAGAAAAGCTAATGTGCCACCGAGCCATTGGTTCAGATATGTTGACGACACCTGGGTTAAAATTAAAGCCCAGGAAGTCCAACATTTCACTGATCACATCAACTCTGTGGATGAATATATTAAGTTCACATGAGAGGATGTAAAAAATGGCAGGTTGGCGTTCCTGGATTGCGATGTCTCAGTTTCAGATGGAGGACGGTTGGAAACTGGCATGTATTGTAAGCCCACCCACACAGACCAATATTTACATTTTGACTCCCATCACCCACTGGAACACAAGTTAGGAGTGATCAGGACTCTGTACCACAGAGCAGACAGTGTCCCTACAAACCCAGGAACCAGGGAGAAAGAGAAATCACACACACGACAGGCCCTGGAGCAGTGTGGTTATCCTGACTGGGCTTTCCTGAAAGCAGACAGGAAACACAGACAGGATTCC
>NW_013952565.1:794024-801118 GCF_001266775.1 Austrofundulus limnaeus | reverse complement strand
GTACAGTCCTTTTATTTTAATGATTATGTCCTGCTGGAGTGTGACATGATTTGTGTATCAGAATTTTATATATTTATACTTCTCATTCAACCACAGTTAAATTCACTCTATCTAGGAGGCACAATTTATATGGATAGTATTTATTTTTTTACAATAACAAGCTGGAATGAAAACAAGCAAAAATGAAATAAAAGTCACAAATTTCTACTTTTTGCCTTTTTAAAAAAATGTAAGAAGTAGAAGTAAAATGTAGGCTGAAAAATAATTACTCAAGTAAAGTACAGATACCCAAAAATTCTGCTTAAGTACAGTAAAAAAGTATTTGTACTTAGTTACTGTACAAGTCTGGTAATGACAGTCACCACTGGTTTATATAATTTAAAAAATAAATGTTCACATTATATTTTAAAAGCCATTTTTTGTTTGTTTCTTCAATTTATACATCAGGAGGTGACTTATGTAGAATTAAATAAATCATACTGAATGCATGATGTCTGAAAGGATATTAATTTGTTTGAGTGATTGACACATCAAAGGAACCATGATGGTTGTAGTTACTTAAAGGCTAATGCGCATCTCGTATAGTTGTGATGTTCTGGTTACAGATCAAGCTCATGACCTTGGTCATGCCTCATTCTCTCCCTCTCTGCCTCTTCAGTGAATCCTAAAGCCGCAGTGACTTTAAATAATCTGTGGAGGAGTAAAGATATGAAATGCAATGTAAATTTGTGCTGTATTACTTGTCATGTTCTGACAGCTTGTTGTAAGCATCTTGATAATGGTAAAGCTCCACGTTTGTTCTCATTACGACTTCTAGAAGCCTCAACTCACCTTCAAAAGCCCATTCTCTGCCACGCAAAAAGCAACACACATGCTCCCCGACACATGCGAGCATGCACTGGACCTTGTGCAAGGCTCAAATTAATACCCTTCTTCTTCCTCGCATGGACACGTGTAGATAAACACACACTGTTAACGACACACACATGCACAGAGATGTTTGAGAAGCTACACACATGTACACACCAAAGACATACACACACATTTTTCCTAACCCTCCCCCTCTCCAAGCCCTTGTCAGTTGATTGTGTTATTACTATGCTAACCAAATCCTTATAAATGTGATTTAAGGCTTGGCGGCCCCGCAATCCTGTTTTCTCCTTCTGCTACTGTTTTACTGGAGAGAGGAGGAGTAAAGGAGCGCGGTGCAGATGAAGGAATGAAGAGAGATGGATAAGAAAGAGAAAAAAACTCATATAAAGAATGAAGAAAGCGAGATTGTTTGAAAAAAAGGTGGGAATGAAGTGGATGCTGTTGAGAATGATGGGATGAGAGGTGAACAAAAGTAAACAAGAGGAAGAGAGGAGACATTCGAAAACCGGATGAAGCAGAGCTGCAAATGTAATCTCTTAACACTTGTTTTGTCCTAACCAGACAGCAGTAAAGTGTCAGTAACACCCCCTCTCAACCCCCTTTAAAAACACAGCAAGTGCATCTTTAATGAAAATTTCAATTGAAAAACTTAACTGCCCTTCAAATTGCAGAATTTTACACGCATCAGTAAAGCCTAAATAACATTCAGTACTTAGACGGAGAGGAGTGGGTGAGAAGGAGGAGAGAGTGAATAGGTGAGGAATGGGGGTGACCAGAAGGGTTATTTTGGTTGGTTGATGGGATCTTGATCAAGGTGACTGGACAGAATTTAGGTATAAAATAACATTTTTTTGTGTGTTATTTACAGTATATTTGTCTTTTCTTTGCATCTTTATTCTTTTTTTGTTTTGCATGTCTGTTGCTGGAATAAAAAATATATTGTAGCCAGACAATAAAAAAATGCAGGCAAGGCTGACTTCAAATAAATGTAAAGTGTCTAATTAAACATTCAAGAAACAAGGTTGGCAGACACGCAGACCTTTTGCAACAAGAAGCAAGCATGCAGTGAGGCACAACTACACGCATGCAAGGCAGGGAGATGGGCTTCTTGGTTATATGCGGGGTTCAGTGGACCTTTGGTGGTAATTGAATCAGTGTGAGTGCTGAGTAGAGCTAGCATAAAAACCTGTTAACCCTAAAGGTCAACTTCCTGCATTGTTTATTTAGTATGGAGACCAGAAAGAAGAGACCAAGATACAAAGTCTATATGGGGCACAGAGAGCGTACAGAATGAGAGTTGGTAAAAGTAAAAGTGAGGGGAAAGAGGAGGACTGCAGGAGAGGTGGACTTGTTGAACCATTATATTCTTCTTTATATTACTGTTTATGGATTGGCTTTTTGTTGTTTTATCACCATGAAAGAGTAACCATTTTCCCAATTTCTTTTTTAATTCCTAAAGACAAAAGTTAAAAATATTATTGATGGCAAGGCTACAACGTCTGTCTATGCATTTAAAAGTCTTGAAATTTAAATAAAGATATATAAATTTTTATAAAAGTCCTTAACCTCTAGCAGAATTTGCATGTCTTGAGCCACTTACCAAACATAAGCTGGCACCTCATTCTGTAATAAATAAGGCCCACTAATCAATAGCGCTCATATGTTCAGACACTGCAGTTTCCTGCTTGTTGTCTTTTGTGCATGCATGTTGACATACACATAAACATGCTTGCATGCCTAATCTCTTGTACACATAAGCGCACATACAACTGCACATCTTTTTTTTACTCTCGCCCTCTCTGTTTCTCCCTTACGTACACACAGAAACACACACACACCATCTGGGAAAGCCGTTAGCAGTTAGCGGTAGCACTTAGCGACGCAGCACGCTCTCTCGGTCCGCTCAGTCACCTTGATCTGGTTGCCCTTCACACAGCACCATTACTGCTGTACTGCATCGCTGTGGGTGTGGGAATGTGAGTTAATGCGTGAGTTTAGAAGAGTATGTGTCTGTTTGTGTGTGTGTGTGTGTGTCCATTACAGAGCGGTACAGTGGGATGTAAATGCCAAGGGAGTGGGGGGGGATTAGGTGTTGCCTTCAAATGAGCTACCATGAAGCAAAATATCCTTTTGACTGGTCTTATGTTTGGTCCCCTTCTTGGATGAAGAGTCACGGTCATGTGACCGTGTGTTTGTGCTTCTCTGTCCATCTCACTCTGTTTTAATAGGATCATTTTGTGTTCTAGGTAAAATTCTTTTTAGGATGCCTAAAACCACACAAAGTAAAAGAATACAAAGTGAGCCAAAGTTAGCTCCTTGGAACTACAATCCTGTTACTTCCTAAAACAGTGTTTTCTTAATAGTGGTATTATGGCACCGTCTCAGTCCATCCATTTATCTGTGGACAGTTTTTCTGAGCTCTAAATTCATAACTCTTTTAACATAGTTAAACTTCACAGATTGACACCTTATGGGTCAAGGATAATTCCTATTATTTCAAGGTCAAAGATGAAAGTCACAGGTTACTCTTTGTTAAAACCCAGTTTCTGCTCCAGCAGGTGATTTGTGTAAACCTTTTATGCTCCACCTTGACAAAAAAAAAAGAGTGGAATTCGTGAAGTTTACCACTCTAGTCATAAAAGACTTTGTATGATACTGATAATTATCAACAGGTAAATTGTTCACATTGCAAATGATAGCTTCACATTCATGTTCTTACATGTTTTTTAATTGAACTGTTTATTGATCTACACCACGGACAATTTCATTATCAGTGAAACTGACCTTTCAACCCACCACAACCATGCATGTATGTAACGGACATAAATTCAGGATTGTTACGTGGGGAAATTAATGCTTTAGGTTTTAATTTCTCTAAACATTTTCTGATCGATGTACTGTTAGCAGTTATTTTTAGTTTACTCATAATTTTTGAATTGCACATAACTTATTCTGGTCACAGATCTATAAGAGGTCAGTTTTAGAACTTGCAAGCTTTTGTAGTTTGGCATTGAATTGTTGAAACATAAACTAAGTCCTGTAAATTCTGAGGTGGAGTTGTTTTTTCAGACTTTTCTCTGCACATACTCAAAACTAAGGCTGCCCCGATACCAGTCTCAAACCAAGAACAATTATGAGTACTTCAGTTTGTGTACTCGCTGATACCAGGTACTTACTGAGTTAGACTGTGATGCATTGAGTACAGTTTTGAATTAGTAATGGATTACAGTTGTTGTAACCCTTTTGCCTATATCAGAGCTGCTCAAGTCTTCCTCTTTTCTTCCCAGATCAACATGCTGACTTTGTGAACTTATCACTTTTCTCACATCTGACCTATCCCAAACCTTGATATTTCTTAAAGGCACAGTGTGTAGGATTTTGTCAATTCTTTTAGCCGAAATTGAGATAATCACTAATGACAATAATAAAAAAACATGTCTAATCATTGCAGACAAAGACCTTGTTTTATTATTTTTACCTTATAAAAAGCTGTTTATATCTCCATGGTCGCGGGTCGCCACACAGGCAGCCGCCATCTTGCACCGCCATCTTGTCTACGAAGGCTCATGAAGGACAAACTGCGGTGGTGGCATTAAAAACGGTTTTATTTGTAATACTGTAAATGTAATATTTGTTGTCTGTCACTGTAGCTGGGATAATTTTACTTATTAAAGCTCATAATCTTACCACTTGAAACATCACTAGCCCTGAAGCTGCTGGTAGACATGGCGGTTGGAATTATCAAAGGTTTTTGACACCTGAGAGACACCGTAGCAACTCCTTTGCGTTTGGAAGTGGGGGGTGGGGGTGGGGGGAGGACCAGGGAGGATGATTCAACCACTCAACCACTAGATGCTGCTGAAAACAACAAATCCTACACACTGTGCCTTTAAGATAATTGCAGTTGAGTTCTGCAAAGTTTACATACATGTACAAAAAACTGTAGATCATGTGAATGTTATATTTTGTCTATAGGAAAAGCAAATGTAAAGTTTTATTCAGTTTGAATGTTTATAGTTGGCTTACACTTCACCTTAGTGCTGTAGTCAAGACCGCCTAACCCGAGACCAAGTCAAGACCAAGACCACAGATTCTTGAGACCGAGACAAGACCAAGACTTTTAGAGTTTGGGCCACGTCGAGACCAAGACCGAGGGAGGGCGAGACCGAGACGAGACCAAGACCAGATTAAAAAAAAGTCCCCTAAATGATGGAGTATTCTGTACACATGTACAGTGGGGAAAATAGTATTTTGTCTCTCATAGCTGAGGTCTAACTATGATGTCAATCACAGACCTCTCTCATCTTTTTAAGTTGGAGAACTTGAACAATTGGTGCTGACTAAATACTTTTCCCCCACTTTAGCTAACTTAATATATAGAGCTAATATTGACAAAATCTTTGTGTGAGGGCAGAGGAAAGACTTTTGCTACAGAGGCAGATTGTTAATGTTAGTGATGATAAAAGTTTAAAGTTGTACCCACTGTCTCTGAAAGTAAAGTACTAACAGATTTACAAGTTGCTGTACGCTTTCTCCTGGTTGTTGTTGTTAATGATATTATTTATGAATAATGTAGCCAAATTTTAACTTAAGATTTTGAAGTCATCTTTTACCGTTCCCAGAGAACCACGGTTCACTTTCTGGGAGTGCTGCATGCAAGTGATGGGGGGTGTGGATGGGCGACAGCCGCTAACAAAAATACATAAATAGCAATGAGTCAGGTTTGAATTTGAATCAGTAGCTACATTTTAAATCCAATGAAATCAAGAATGTTAACTGGACAATAATCTGGCTACTTAGTGATATTTCTGCAGTTGTGGTCTTGACTGGTCTTGAAATAAAATTCTGAGTCCTCAATATCCGAGACTGCGACAAGACCGAGTACAAGTGCTGTCGAGTCCGAGACAAGACCAGGACCATCAAATACTGGTCTTGAGACTGGTCTTAAGACCAAGACCGGTTTCAAGTACTACAACACTACTTCACCTTACAGATTTATTCACTTACAGTAATTGATTCAGATGTAGTCACAGGTATGGAAAAATCCTGAATGCAACTTGTATTTCCTGAGGGGTAGAGAGTGAGAAAAAGAATATTCAAATTAATCCCTATATTGGTTTCAGCATCACACGTTGTCCTTCTGATGTCTTTTGTAATGCCACCAGTCCTATACTGTAATTCGTCTTCCTCTTTTTTCTCACACTTATTTAGTCTTTTGTAATTTTTTCCCCCTTTTTCCATTATTTTACTTTTTTTCCTCTCTGTCCTCAGGTCCAGGACCAGTAGACACCCCAACTGTGAGAGTGCTTCATTCTCGAACTGCATCAATAACCTGGGCTCCTCCCTCACATTCAAATGGCATTATTACAAATTACACCCTCTATCTTCATCCCCTCTATCTTCATCCTGACTTTATAATTTCTTCAGATTACAAATCTAGTTTAGTCAACAACTTGACCCTCATCCACAACCGAGTCCCCAACCCTAGCACTTTGTTCAGTAAAGAGGGAGCACATCTTGACTCAGATTCCAACTTGATATCATTTAATCTTTCCAACCTTCCCAACAACACAGGTTTTAGTAATGCTTCAAGCACAATTCAAGACACTGCACACATATTCCAGAACCATGTCTCCACTTTGTGGCCTCGTACTGCAGAAGGCGGTCCAACTGAGTCATCTCATCAAACCAGCACAAGTCGAGACCACACTGCTGCACATTTCTACCCAGCAGAGCTCAATTCTACAAGTGGAAATCCACACTTCTTGCTGTCAGCTGCCAAACTCGATTCAAACAGCTACAATCCTGATCTTTTCATGAAGCAAGATCCCTTTGCCAGCCCCATCTCCAGCTCTGTTGGTGCAGCTTCAAGATCCACGCTCATGTCAGCCACTGTTCCTGGGAATATCACCAGCTACACTTTCTTAAACCTCCTTCCTTACCAGATATACAGCTTCCAGGTATTATACTTATTTTACTGATAACTTTCACGTTTTTAAATAATAGCATAATGAATAAACAAATGTTTCCCTTTGCTGATTATGTCTTGTGAGATAGTATACAATTGTTTTTGTTTTTCTAAAAATTAGAATGCTTTTGCAACTTTTTTGCAAACTATTTAGTATATAATTTACAGTGGTTTGCAAAAGTATTCATACCCCTTGAACTTTTCCATATTTTGTCACATTACAACCACAAACATAAATATATTTCACTGGAAT
>NW_013952565.1:790739-792974 GCF_001266775.1 Austrofundulus limnaeus | reverse complement strand
CTCTGTCAACGCTCTCTGGTTTCATTTAAAAGAGTCGATCATCAGATATTGTCCAAGATTAATCTTCAGGGTGGATATAGCTCGCTAGCAGCCTCGTATTGATGACTATCCACGTCATCATTTACCCAGAATGCTTTGCATATAAATAAAACGACTCCATCCGTGTTAAAATATATTTTTAAAAATGTACAAAACTAAACAGCCTACAGTATTTTTACAGTCTTTATTTTACAGTTAAAATATATTTTATCAAATAAAGTCTAATGTTACAACTAATCGGGGATCCCTTTAATGTGTGACTTATGTCTGCCTCGTATCCATTACAGATCAAACTGAATTAACTTACTTTAACGATCCTCTTTGTCGTTCAATAGTTTTTAAAACTAACTCCAAAGTTGCTGTGCCATGCATCTTCAATATTACCTTGATAATAAATCTGTTTATTTAATCCTGGAAGCGGAGTGGTCGCTGACTAATGTCACCAGTTTATTATCATTACTGATCCGCCAAGTCTCTTTTCCGGCTCTGACACTACGTCCCTTGGCGGCTCAGAGGCAGGCTCTCTTTGACCCCACTGCACGGCCTCCATGTGTCGTCTGAATGATCCGAGGGGGACAAAACATGCATCAGTCACAGAACGCTTGTTTTCTTTTATCCAGGTGGAAGCATGCACGAGTGTGGGCTGTTCAGTGTCTGAGATGTCTCAGCATTTTCAAACCCTTGCAGCTCCCCCTGAAGGGGTTCCCGCACCTCACCTGTACTCTGACACACCCACATCTGTTCTCTTATCCTGGGGGGCACCAGAACAAAGTAACGGACCACTAGAACGGTGGGAGGCACTCACATTTCACTTCACTCCCTCTTTTTGATATCTTCTGAATATAAATGTGAGTAGATGTTTTTATGTAATTTGTGTTGATTATAGCTGGTTGATAGAGCGCAGGCTTGCTGGGACCACACAAGTCTCAACAGTAGGGCATCTCCTGCCAGATCCTCCCCCTCTTTCCTTCCTGGACTCCTCATCAGCCCTCAGTCCCTGGACTACTTACCAGTATCGACTTGTGCTCCAGAATCAGGCTGGAAAAGCTTCAGGTAAGAGTGAAAAACAAACTTCTTGGTGGGTTAAAAAAATGGCAAATAAGACCTTTAATCACATCTGACATACAGGGCCCTGGGTCAGTGTCACTACAAGGCCGTCTCGACCAGCTGGTCTGAGTCCACCTAAAGTAAAGGTCCTGGGACCAAAGTCACTTCAGGTAAAAACCTAAATCTTTGTTGTTCTTTTTTAACTATTTGATTTATTCGTTTTACGTTCAGAAGTTTGAAACATGTCTAAAAGATAAATCTGGCATTGTGCTTCTGATACCGAACAATAATATCACTGAAGATATTAAACTGACAGAATTTGCCAGAAGCTCCGAATGAGCTTTGAGGTTTTTTCTTTCTTCTCTATAAATGAGACATACAGTAATAAAGTTCAGCTTTATTGGGAATCTCCTCAGTCACTCTGGATTTGGTGGACTAAGAAAGACAAAGCAATGTCAGTGATTCTTCTGTCTTTCTCTTTCTGGATTTAATGAGAGAGAAAAAGCGTTCAACTCAAGGTCCCCTTCAGAAATGGGTGGGGCTGCGACCCTGTCTGAGGCAGCTTCCTTCCTGTCGGCCATTTTGAAGGAAGGACCGGAGTTGAATTCCACCACTGGCTAATCTCATATTAAGGCCTATCTATGAACACAGCTGAAAGAATATTGCATGGATGCGCACACACAAAGACATGCACACATACACACATACTTGCATGCACTTACAGCCCTGCACTAACGCTAACTGCAGAAAAATGCTAATGCCTGTCATCGTTTCAGAACCGCCCCTGTCATCTCTGCAGCAGCACAGCTTTAGGGGTCACAGGTCTAAGAAGGAAAGTGTTCCTTCCTGGTTGTTGCTAATTGGACAGACAGCCAGGCTGCTTCCTGGTTACCAATTGACCTTGACAACACAGTGGAGGATGCTGAGTATCTCCCTTCATTCATCTTTACATGTATTTTTTTTCCTCTCCTTCAAAGCACACCATTTTTTCCTCCTGAATAGGAAATCCCCCACAGCCATTAGAAATAAGCCTCTTCTAGCCACCATCCATAGCATCTTGTATGGATTGCTTGAATTGCTGTCATAATGAAACTATTATTTTTTATATAAATGTGACAGCTCTATGATTTGTAATAGGGGCATTATTCT
>NW_013952565.1:786994-788509 GCF_001266775.1 Austrofundulus limnaeus | reverse complement strand
AAATGTAAAACATGCATTTAAATATACAATTTTTATAAAAGTTAGCTGAAAATTTTTAATTCATATTTCTTAAGCATTTATAGTCCAATTTATTTTTTTAAAGGAGGGGGTAGTGTTAAGAAAGAGAAGCAGTTATTTGATCTGCAGTTTTTTTCATATAGTTATCTACACCTGGAAATTTCTAAAACAAGTTTATTGAACGATAGCCATGTGATGTGAGTATCAGTCACCTGTGAACGATAGCCATGTGATGTGAGTATCAGTCACCTGGAGGCAGGACTCAAAAGCCTGAATTTTGCCTGAAACTCTCAGACTGAAGAAGTCTCTTGGAAGAGAGACGAAACGTTTCATTAAAGAAAAACCCGTCCAGACGACCTATACAATTTTTTTTCCTTTTTAAAACAAGTTTAGGACTTTTATAAAATGTAACCTCTGTTCAAATTCAAGTAGTATAAATGCTTAACTTTTTTAAGCATTTATAGTACTTATTTAGCTAGTACAGTATTCAAACAGAATTTTCACAGTGTTGAAAAGACCATATACTATTTTAGTATTGTATATAGTATATTTTTGTGTATAATCAGTTTTTGAACCTAAAAATAACACAACCTCCACCACTGTCCAAACCTTCACAAACAATGTTTTTTCCTCACTTTGAACTATATCATATTTTCGACATTCTTGCCTATTTGCACATAAAAATATATACAAGCATGCACACATAGAAGCACAGCGTGTCCTGGCCTTAGCCCCAGTGCTCTGTGTCAGGGTCTCTGGTGTCTTCACCATCACCAGATTACATCAAGCTATTCAATCTGTAAATGACTTCCACCACAGAGCACACCCAACACGCACTTTGGGAAATGAGCTACCTAACTCAAAATGACCCTGCTCAGTTGTGGTTTGTGTGTTTGAGTGTATGAGTGCGTGTGTGTGTATGTATGAGCTTGTGTTTTCTGTAGTATATGTAATACTCATGTGTATGCAGCTGTGTGTGTGTCCTGTATAACCTCATAGATCACTTGTTAAATTAATTTCAGGGCTACATGAGAAATAATTAGTCTTGACATTCGTTCATAATATTCTCATTAACACAGACCGCTTAATCACCAGAACTTGTATCCAAACCACTGTACTCACTGACTGTATGGCAGTTTGCGTGCACAAATGTGTGCCGTTTTAAACTTGTGACTGTTTTTCTATAGGCACATTAACACATCGATAGTTGTATAGAAAGGAGTGATTTAAGTGTTCTGGTTTGTAATTATGTGTATTAAATGGGCTGTCCTGCTATATATGTGTGCACAAGTTACCTTCGTCCTGGCTCTGAAATGCTGACAAACTGAACTGGTTCCAAATCAGATGCAGCACTCACCGACAGAAAGCTTTTGTTTTTGCATGCAGCAATTCCATTACCAGCTGCTTTCATTATTTTAGCATGCTGTTTTTTATGTGTGTGTGTGTGTGTGTGTGTGTGTGTGTGTGTGTGTGTGTGTGTGTGTGTGTGTGTGTGTG
>NW_013952565.1:785320-786804 GCF_001266775.1 Austrofundulus limnaeus | reverse complement strand
GTGTGTGTGTGTGTGTGTGTGTGTGTGTGTGCATGGTGTGTGTGGTCTGCTTTAAATGTGATGAAAGGAATCTTCAAAGTCAGGTTTTCTTTCCCCACAAGATAGTTCAATGCATACAAACACAGTGACCATCCTAATGATGTTTTTCCACCTTCCCAGGTGATTTGTGCCAGTCAAACCTAACATGAGTTCACGCTGGTGTACTGCAGAGTATACAGTACAGTATCTTTATATGAGCAATCCTTGCATGTGTACATGCATACGCTCTGTTCTGTAGCACTCTGAAGTTAAGCCATCTTTCCCCTTAAGACAATAAAATCTGCTGAATGATGAAGTGATGAATCATTCAAACTGGAAATTTAGCAAAGATTTCAGTCAGTACCAGTGAAAATCAACTCAGTCTGAAATGTTTGTGTTTCAGGTCACATGGTCACCTCCTCTGATCCCCAACGGAGAGATTTACGGATATGAGATTTGGCTTCCAGAACCTCGCATTTCTCATGACACCACCAGCGCATCTGAGCTTAATGTCATCGTAACAGACCTGGTTCCATACACAAATTACAGTGTCACTGTGTTGGCATGTTCGAACGGTGGCGGACATGTTGGGGGATGCACGGAAAGCCTTCCAACTCCTGCTGCTACATTACCCACAAAACCTGAAGGCCTTGGACCTCTGTCAGTAGTGGCAGTCAGTGAATCTTTTTTAGCCATCTCTTGGCAACCACCAAGCCTGCCCAACGGACCTAATATTAGGTAAAACTGATGGCACATACAAAAAAACATCACAAAGACTATTTCTTATTTAATATGATGGTTTACTAATGTAGGATCATAGATTCCTGGACTCAGTTTGTGTTTCATCTAAATTCTTATTGTACATTCTGACATACAGGTCAGGATCTAAGACGGGAGTGGGCAATCATGGTCCTGGAGGGCCGCAGCCCTACATGTTTTACATTTTTCCCTGCTCCAACACACCTGATTCAGTCACTGAAATACCTCTGCCAAGTTCTGCAGTATGGAGGACCGAAACTGCCATAATTAGAAATAAAAGTAGAAAAAGATCAATGAACCTTTAAATAAATACATTTAAAATGCACCAAATAAGTTAAAAATGAAAACTTTACCTCGTGTTTTATAATTTAATTGACCTTCATATGACCTTCATATTTACTTTTCCAGCTTAGTTCCAATAAGCTAATATTTTAACACATAATTTAAATTTTAATGTTTTTTATATATATTTACATAGTTTTCCTTTTACTTGTACGTGCATTTGTGTCTCTTGAATGCTTAAAACTGAATTATTTTTTATAATTTTGTCCAACAAGTCTTTTTATTTCTATGTGTTGTGTGCTTGTGCTGTCGCAATTTAGCTTAAAGTTTAGTTAAGCATAAATGCACAGGTAATATTTTCCTCCTTGCCTTTGTTTGAAAATAAACTTTAAACTTTTAGCTAAACAATTAAGACACACAGATGC
>NW_013952565.1:783830-785215 GCF_001266775.1 Austrofundulus limnaeus | reverse complement strand
GTGTGTGTGTGTGTGTGTGTGTGTGTGTGTGTGTGTGTGTGTACTCTGCCAAAAGTACAGTCTTTGTGCTCTTCTGTGTTAATGGATTCCTTAACATCAAACCGTTGTGTGTTTGTTTTGTTTTATTCAAATTCCAACCTCAGATACAAGTTGCTCAGACGTAAAACCCACCAGCCCCTAGCCGTTACCATGGTCCCTGCAGCAACAGCCACCTCCTCACCCCCCTCTGAAGATCTCCATCACTGGCTCCATGTTTACTCCGGCACCAAATTGTTCTACCAAGATAAAGGCCTAAGCAGGTGAGATTACCGAAATGAGCTCTAGAGCAAATGGCAGCGCAGCAGCAAACAGTGTGTGCAGAGCCGATCGGAGAGCCGCTGCTGATGCCGATCTTTTAATACCGCTCAAAGATACATTAAGCAAATATCCCAAAGAATTAAATTGTTTTCCACACAGCATCCCTTAATCTCAGTTTAACACTTTAGTAGAAGCTTTTTTTTTTATTTCTCTCTGCGCCTGCTAAACTGCTCTGGGTCTTTTTCTACATTCTTTATTCTAACTCAACTGGCCAGCTTTCAATTGTGTCAGCTTTAGAAACTTTACAGGATTATTTATTTTACGCCAAAAAAAATACATGTGATAGATTTTTTTCAATAAATTCCTGCAATAAAACGCAGTGTCAATGTATTTGCTTATTATGATCTTTCAGCACAATTTGAAAAACAGCTCTTGAATTTTTTGTTCTAGCTTGAAATTTGTAGTATGTTATAGATTGAGTTCTGCAGTTCAGTGATTTTATAATGCATTTACTCAACTCAACTCAACTTTATTTATAAAGCACTTCAAAACAACCACAGCTGCCACAAAGTGCTGTACATGTATAAAATCAAAACATAAAAAACACGAAACAACGATTAAAAACACTAAAACCAATAATAATAAAAAATCAGTAACAATAAAAAGTAGGAATTAAAAACAAGTCTCAGGCTGCGCCAAAAGCCAGGGAGTAAAAATGTGTTTTAAAAGTGGACAGTGAACGGGCTTGTCTCACAGAAAGTGGAAGACTGTTCCACAATCTTGGAGCAGCAACACAAAAAGCTCTGTCACTTCTTAGCTTACGTTTGGACCTCGGCACCTCCAGGAGCAGCTGATCGGCTGATCTGAGGCACCGAGCAGGAGAGTGTGGGTGAACCAGCTCTGACAAATAGGGTGGCATTTATGTGATAGTGTCAGTGGCGGAGCCAGACATTTTTCTCAGGGGTGGCCAGACTGAGACCACTACTCACACAGGGGTGGTCAGGAAAATTACATCGTTTTTTACCTGAAATTTTCTGCAGATCTTTGTTTTTTTTTTTTTTTTTTTTTTTTTTTTTTTTTTTTTTTTT
>NW_013952565.1:771781-782620 GCF_001266775.1 Austrofundulus limnaeus | reverse complement strand
ATCATGCAGAAAATGACAAAAAAAAAAAAAAACATTTGTCACCATAAATCAGATTATATAGGCATGTTCTGTATATAAAAAAAATCATCACTTCCTTGTCATTAGTCTTCTTCAGAGATAGAGCTTGGTAATGTTTCAAGCTGGTAAACACTGCCACCAACTGTTCAGGAGGATTATTACACCCCTAAAGGTTGTTTCACTGTGGAAGGGGTGTGTACAGCAGGGTGGCCAATGGGGTGGCCAAAGATTTGTCCATGGTGGCCATGGCCACCCTTGGCCACCCCTGGCTCCGCCCCTGGATAGTGTGTTTGTAGCTTGTTAAACTGATGCTGTTTGCTGGGGTCTCTAACATCAATGTTTTTTTAATCTCACTGATGCTTTTCCTGGTAAAATGAATGAAGTGAATGAATATTATTAAGGTAAAACACTGTAAAGACTGATATGACCCAAATATAATATAGCTGACCTTAGTCCATAGGTAAAAATTATCCTTGAAGATCAGCATCAATGGAAGATTTAACTCTGATTTTAAATAAGTTCTTGCTATAGGAACATGTTGTACTCTCTTTGCAGATTCACCCGTTACCAGTACCAGTTAGTGGTTTCTAATGATGTGGGCTACACTTCAGGGAGGATTGCGACTGCAGTGACCATGGCAGGGGTTCCCCTGAACCCACCGTCTTTGTCTGCACATGCTGTCAATCACACAGCTATACAAGTCAACTGGACTCAACCTTGTAAGAATATTGTATCTCCTCAGAACTCGTACACACTCACCCAGCAGAGGTCTTTTCTTAAATAACTTACAACAATAAATAAGCACATACACATTAAATTCACAAATGACAGTAAAAGGCTTTAAAACTGTTATACACCAATTTATTTTCTAATAACATTGTACTTTCACATGCTAATTTTAAGAATGCTAACTTATAAACAAAAACTTTGCCGTGATTTTAACTGATCCACTCTTTTTGTCATCTTTTACAGCTTTAAAAGACTTGCAGGGAGAGGTGGAAACCTTCTTTCTCACAGTAGACTCTCCCCAGTCAAGTCAGATGTTGTCTTTTAGACCTGAGATCACATCAACAGTGATAAGTGACCTTTGGCCCTCTACTACATATCAGGTGTCATTACAGGTGTTCAACGGAGCACATAATACAACTAAAACAACAGTTAATATCACCACAGCTGATGGGGGTAAGGGGCTTTTACATTCTATGATTTGCCAAACCGAAGCTTTGAAATGATGAGTTTTCTGTAAGATGGGGTAGTAATGTGTGAAATGCTTTATAACAGGCTACATATCATGCATCTTCTCAGTCAGTCCAGGTGAACATCATTTCTTTGCAACTGTGTGCTTCACAGGAGACATTAAACACATCATGTACTCAGGCATGAAATCAATACAAAGTGTGTGTGAGGTACACTCAAGGTGTTGTAAAAAGCTTGTTGGCACCATGCACTGACTAACTCACAGAAACCACACTCACATTATCATTACACACAAGTCAAGTTCTAGCTGTCACACACCAGGTAAATGCAGCTGGTTCACATTTTATTAAGGAATTAAAAACTGTGGAAGGATACTTTGTTGTATTAGTTACTGAACAGTCTTTCATGAAACTCCTCAAAAATAGATCTATACTAAGAAAAATATTGTTGCTGTTGGACAAATAGCTCAAATCTATTATTATTGTTATTATTATTATTATTATTATTATTACCAAGACATTTATTAAAAACAATGAGCTGCAATTATCTCATCAATAATTCAGACATGCTGTATGTACAGACAGAATACAAATTCTGGTCATATCAAGTTTGTTAAAATATTTTTTCTTATCTCAAAAAGTTGCACTTTATTAATTGTTGTTTTAAAAAAATGCATTTTTTAGGAAATGTTTCACTAACTGTTCCTGCAATTTAACTGTCAGTTTAACATTTTGATATTTAAAAAATTAATGCTAAATCCTCAAATATAGGATATAAGGATGTGTATTTATTTAAAGACACAAAAGTATAAACATTTTCATGCATACTGATATTCTTCATTTTCCAATTCTATACAGTCGTCACTTTTCTTTCTTTTTCATATTTCAACCCATTGCCTAGCTTCCTTTCTTATAACTTTATGACCAGTTTCTGAATTATGTTGCTGTTTTTCTGTCTTCACCTCCATGTCTGTCACCTTTTTTTCCTTTTTCCCTTCTTTTTTCTTTTGTTTTTCTGCTCTCATAGTTTTCTTCTTTTTCAGTATAATCAAATGTCAGAAGCTTCTTCTCTCTAATCTGAGCTGTATAATAAAAAGTGCATTAAAAACATTAGAAAATCATTAGGTGCTAAAGGCAAAGCATGGCTCGTTTAACTGAGAGGGCTCCTGAGGTAATTTCATTATTTTACAGCCATATGAGTGCATGCACGCACACACACATCCAAGGGGCTTAATATATTTTAACTAATGCAACTCAACCTTACCAACCATCCCAACGTGGCCTGCAATCTATAGGGAAATGCTAACATCAGGACTAATTGGCAAGAAAAATACATGTCTGTATCTGTGTGTGGAGTAAGAGGCCCAGTGTTCAGCATTGCATTGATAATGCCATCCTGCAGTAAATTAAATGTAGAGCGGTAGGTTGGGTTTAGGTAAGTGCATTTGCAGCAAATGAATTGGGTTAACTTCTTGTCGCGGAGTCTATTTTCACTTAGAATAATAGATGAAGTTGGTATAATTACCCTTCTCCCACCCTCCATCCTCCCACCTTATTAACTCCTGTGTTGAAACTTCTTGTCTTTTACTGTTCTCAAAACTGCTTTTTCCCCTAACAATATTACAGACTGAAATAATTTGAATTATTTGTTCTGTTTGCTTTTCTTAGATATTTTTTGATTTTGCTCAAAGTCTGTTTCTTGTTGTTTTAAATCTTTTGTACTTTTCACTCAGCTTCTGTCACGTTGAAAGAAAAACAGAACCAGATTAATGAACACGAGGCAGAAAGAGATGTTCTCAAAGAAAGATTCATTGTCATTTCTGAGATATTTAAAAAAGAGAGATGGTAAGCCGCTCTGCCAGAATCTATTTTTCTTAGTGAAAACGCACTCAGCTAAGGGAAGTTAACCCAATTCATTTGCAGCCATGCACTCACCTAGACCCAGCCCATGTGCTCTACATTTCATTTACTGCAAGATTAAATTATCAATGCAATACTGCACACGCACATGGATACTAAGGTTATTTCCATTTTTCACTAATATACAGTCCTGAACAGAGCACTGAATTTTAAATACATTTTTATAACATCAGAAATGGATGTAAATGCGTGTGTTGTGTGCAATCAGAATATTTTAACAAATCTGTTAATATGACTATATCCCAGTGGTTGCGTCTATGCTCTCATTCTAAATCAAGCGCAGGTCTATTATTGACATCCAAAGAGATACTATTGCTGAACAAAATGCACAAAAAGGCAACACTAATCTTTACACAAGTTGCATTATGGGATAACATTCTGTAGACAGAGGAGTGTAGTTAAAATCTGACTGAAAGTTCCAATACTTCACTCTGTGATAACTGAACTTGTGATATAAAAGTATATAAAGGTCTTGATTTTACCATAGTGGTGTGTTTGTTTAATGGTTTTTTACGGTTACGTACTATAAAATTCCATGATCCTGTCCTGTTCTATTTGTTTTGTTCCGCTCTCAGAGCCAGAAGGAATGTCTTCTCCAGAAGTGGTCCCAGTAAACAGCAGCTCGGCCCGTGTCCTCTGGTTTCCTCCTCTTCGACCCAACGGAGCAATCACTGGTTACAACATCTACGTTAACAGTCGTTTTCATGGCAGCATAGACAACACCTCTGGCTCATACCTGCTGGGGGATTTACTCCCCTTTACAGTCTACAACATACAAGTACACAACATCAAACACAGCTCAGACATAAAGGTGTTCGTATAATGTTTTAGGTAATTATGGTTGAAATGTCTGTTTTAGGTGGAAGTGTGTACCGTCTATGCATGTACTCAGAGTGAGGTTACAAAGACTACCACTGTGGAAGACCTACCAGCTGGATTTGCTGTGCCACATGTACAAGTAGTCAGTCCCAGGTAATAACAGTGCAGTACATTATTTTACCTTTTAAACTTAATACCACATTATCTAATGATGTGCCATATTCTATGTTTTAGTTTAGGGATGATTATTGTTAATACTTACATTATTGTTAATCTAGAGTTTAGTTGTAAGGTTGATGATACAAAACAAACCATGTCGGTTCAATTCTTTATGTTTTATGATATTCATTAGTAATTTGGTTTACAGCGGGCTAAACATGTTTGGGCTTTTACAGCAAAAGGTGAAAAAGTGTAAAAGATGAGAATTTTAACTATATAGTAAGATTACTGACATGTTTTCCAGTTTCAAAAGAAGAACTTATTATAAAAATATCTGTAAATAAACTGTTGGCACTCTGCATGGTCCAAATTTAACAAGATCTCCTTTTTACCTTTATCACAGCCTAAATGCACTTCTAATGCTACGTTCACACCGAACACAGTTTGAGCTGCAGGAGCGGCCGGTTTACATGCAAAGTCTATGGTGGACGCGCCTCTAGGGGTCCTGCAGCGTGTCAAGTCCGTTTAGCGCGGCGCACAAGGTTGCGGTAGAGCATTTTCCGGGCATGTGGTGCATCCAAAGCAGCCGACACTCGAGTTCAAAAATCTGAACTTTTGCTGCCCGATGCACCGCAACAACCAATCAGAGAGACTCATTTTTCCACGTGACCATTTCCTAAATGTTGCACACAAACTTACGGACAGGAGCTCTTTAGCTGAAATCGACTGTCTACAGTTTTTCTGGCTGGAGATATCAGCACCGATGTGGGTCAGCAGCTCGTTAAACTGACCGCGGTGTTAAAGGGATCCCCGATTAGTTATAACATTAAACTTTATTTGATAAACATTTATTTTAACTGTAAAATAAAGACTGTAAATATATTGTAGGCTGTTTAGTTTTTATCATTTTGAAACTAAAAGTTTAGAAATGTATTACACGGACGGGCCATTTTATTTACACACAAAGCATTCTGGGTAAATGATGACGTGGCTAGGTCCTCAGTGCAAGGCTGCTAGTGAGCTATATCTGATGATCGACTCTTTTAAATGAAACCAGAGAGCGTTGACAGAGAGGAGAAGGTAGAAATGACTCAGCCTGGAACTGAAAATATGGATGGAGGACAACAGAGCTGCTTCATGGAAGAAGAACCTCAGCTTAGCCTGTTAGCTTTAGCATTAGCCCTGATGCTATCACCATATACTGTATATGAATTAGCTCAGTGCTACACATTCTCCTTTTCACTGAGGTCCTCCATCCACATGACAGAGAGGGGAACGCAAAAGTGACTCAGCCTGCAACTGAAAATATGGATGGAGGACCTCAGTTTAGCTTGTTTGTTGCACTAGCACTGAGCTAAAACATGTAAGACAATATAGCGTTGGAGCTAACGCTAAAGCTAACAGGCTAAGCTGAGGTTCTTCTTCCATGAAGCAGCTCTGTTGTCCTCCATCCATATTTTCAGTTCCAGGCTGAGTCATTTCTACCTTCTCCTCACTGTCAACACTCTCTGGTTTCATTTAAAAGAGTCGATCATCAGATATTGTCCAAGATTAACCTTCAGTGGGGATATAGCTCGCGCACACTGAGGACCTATCCACAAGTATGGGTCTCTGCGGACGAGTGCGTACAAGTGGGCGTGTCACAAGGAAAGGCGATTCTAAAGCGACCTGATATGATGGACTTTGTTAAATGGACACACCTGATTGGACAAGCAAAATGGGTGATACCGTACGGCACCACCTGATTAGACAAGAACAAAAGGGACGTTACTGTACGGCACCACTTTTTCTGGAGACCCCTACTTGGGTCACATTTCTCCTGGTTAACCTTAGTGTTGGGGTCAGGGTCAGGCTGTATAGAGGTCAAGCAGGATCTAAGGATACCGTCATGTAGACCTCGTAGCCCACAGTGTTTATGCTTTTGACATGCCCACTCTTGTGACACGCCCACTTTGATTCCATAGATAACCCCTTCTCCCTATCCACGTCATCATTTACCCAGAATGCTTTGCATGTAAATAAAATGGCTATCTGTGTTAAAATATGTTTTTAAAATGTACAAAATTAAACAGCCTACAGTATTTTTACAGTCTTTGTTTTACAGTTAAAATATATGTTTACTAAATAAAGTCTAATGTTACAACTAATTGGGGATCCCTTTAAACTGGGCTCGGGACAAAAAATAGTTTGTCAGCTCGCAGCTCCTGGAGTGGTGAAACTAAATGAACAAATCGCCTCTAAGTTATCTGGTGATTTAATTAGCTGGTGTGCGCAATGTTCGCTTGCTCTTTAGTAAATAAAGCAAAGCCATTTTCTTTATTTTATCTTTATTTCATCCGCCAAAGACAGACTGGAAAAAAAACCAAGACGCTCCTCCCATTTCAGACTCACGTCTGGTCTCTGTCCCAGTCTGTGGAGCGTCCAACTTGAGGCGTTGGGCGCATTTTTGCTGCTCAAAATGCGTTCGGCGTGAACGTAGCATAAAACTTTTTAATCTTTTGTTTGTAGAATTATTTTCTTCCATTCAGATGAATTTAAGGGTATGAAAGTGGAAAATGTTTGTTTTTTACAACTGTGTGAAAGCAATAAAACACTTATCCAGTAATCACTTTTATTTTGTTTATCTTTCTGCTGCTCCACCTTTGTGCTTGAAGGGCAGTGAGATTAAATTGGTCCCACCCAGACAAACCCAGCGGGATCATGCTGGGCTACGAGGTTTTAAGACGGACCCTCAGATCATGCATGGATGGGTCAACACTGGTAAAACCCTCTTCAGAGAAGAGTTCGGAAAGTGCAGGTGCTTTAAGGTTTAAATGTCATTACCTGCAGTGTCCAGTGGGTCACAGTGTGTGCGGCACATCCTGCTTTCATCCTGACAAACAGGTGATTGTTTTCATCTCTACTTGTATCTTTTATTCTGCCTTATTGTTGATTGTTTTCATCTCTACTTGTACTTGTACAACATGGTTTTTACTAAAACTCACCATAACTAAATTTACTGACAGCAGCCATGTGAAAAACAAGATACCAAAGGTCTTTTCTTTTGCTACTCATATAAAGCTGAGAATGAATTGTTTTTCTGTTCTTCTTCAGGATATTAGTCTTTTGCAAACACTAACTAACAAAAGTACACAAAAAAGAAACAATCCCTGCTTTATACGTAGAGCATGATTATTATCTCAGTGATACATTTCTTTAAAGGGATTAACTTAACTTCTACTGTTGTGCCATTGAGTGCCAGCCTAGTCACTGTAGCACAGGGAATTTCTATGCATACATCCAGTGGCATAAACATTTTGGGTCATATGAACTAATAGATACACACTCAAAAGTGGTGAACTTACCCTAAAGAGAAGAGGTCTTAATTGCATAGTTTTCACAAACATGAATAAATAGACTTATGTGTCCATGACTGTGTTTAGATTTATCAAAACACCTTATAAACAAAGGCATAAAAAGTCCTTTTATTGGTATTACAAGGTAGAAGTTATAGATGATGTTGCATGATGATATAGAAAAGTCCAGAAAAATACACAACTTATTTATAAAGTACATCGGCCCTTTCAAGAACATTTTTTGATTCACATTTTTTTAACTGATTTTTATTGTTTTGCCTTTTTTAGAAAGGGAATTTGAACCATATTTATATATGTTTTCTACTTTGAAGCTTATTTAAACACCCCTTAATGGTCAAATTATGTTCTTTTTAATAAACAGTTCATATACAGCTTATGTGTTTCCATTTGGACTACAACCAGGTTTGCTGCAGTGGATGGCTGTACACAAGAAAACCACATCACCATTGCTGCGATGGCAGTTATTGGAGTTTAAATACTACTACCAACCCCACGTGCTGCAGTGGCAAACTTGTCCCATCTCTCCCTGACCATCAGTGCTGTGGAGGATACTACGTTCCCATAAAAACCCGTATGTTTTTACTTTTTGTTTGCAATAATCTCAGCATAGTTCTGTCACTTGAATTAAGTCTACTCTTCCCCACATTGTTCAAGTCTTTCCTTCATCTGTCCTTGTCTTTGTAGATGAATACTGCTGTCCTGACCACTCGCAGGGCCGGGTCTCGGTGGGGCCCGGTGACAGCTGCTGTGGGGGGGTTCCTTATTCCATGACAGGCGGCCAGCTTTGCTGCAGTGGGAGCCTGCATGATGGCTATGGGGCCCAATGCTGTGGAGGCCGGATAGTGGATGACATCCTGGTGTGCTGTGGTGATGCTACGAAGGGGGAGGTGCATGAATATAAACCAGGTGAGTAGAAAAAAAATGAACGCAAGTAGAAACTTAAACATGCAAGACATGTTCTCAGAATATTTCCATTCACTGTTGCTGAAAGAAGACGTTAAAAGTTTGATGAACTGCTGCGTCAAAAAGTTTTTTATTTTTATTTTGAGTCAATCAAGAAAACGTCACTCTGGAGCGAAAGGGTTTTTTGTCAAAGTCCAATGACTGATGACATCTTGGTATTTATAGGGTTGGGTAGGTGTGAGAGAAAGGAAAAAGATGAAAAATGACAAAATAGAGAATAGAAAAGGGTTGAAAGGTAAACACATGGTGCAGGAACGTAGGGTCGCCTTCCTGTCCTCTCCCGCAGTGTCCCGAAGCACTCAAATACCACGGCACAGATGGGACCGTGCGTGTGTCTTTGTGTGAGTGTCGGTGTACGGGTGTGTCATTAGACATCTTTGTCATGGCAGATGATGATGAAACACACTCAGGATGGCACCGTTGAGGGCACTGCCAAGCACACAGCAGGAGAAATACGCACTCATTCTTTCTCTCACACACATATAGACATATTACAGCCCCCTTCAAACTCCCCCCACCACCCACACACTCACACACAGAGTCAACAGGGTGCCCTCAGCAGGGTTTGCTTAGTGTTGAATGCCAAAGGCAGGCACGCGGCCTCTATTCATCACATATAAACAATGGGCCCCATATGGGCAGGCCTGTAGTACTCCATTAGCCTATCAACAAAAACACGGATGCACACATTTGTGCACACACACACACACACACACACACACAAATTAACTAATTACTAAGAAAAAGTTAAAAACTTTTTTCATTAGTTTGTGTTTTGTCACTAAAATGTTCTGATTGACCCCTGAAGTCTATTATATATATGATACAGAAAAGTGTTGGGGATTTTTTTTTTTCATTTAAGTAATTGTTTGCATCTTTTAAACAAACTTGTCTATTATTCGACCCCTTCGTATCTTAGCTCATTTTGTCTTGTCGCTCTTTCTTCTCATCTAAGCCCTCCTTTATTTCTTCCAACTGAGCAGGATATATGGTCATCCTTCATTTGAGGAGGCCTCCCAAAGAGTGCATATGCTCCCCACCTACTCAAAACCTCTTTATCTTCCTCTTTTTTTTCACCTTTTCACATTTTGTTACCCTCTTGTCATCTTCTGCTTGTGAACTTTTCACCAACTTATTGTGATTATTTGCCTGTTTATTGCTCTTCCTTTCTTTTCTCAAAATGTTCTTTATTTTCTTCTTGTGCACCTCCCCTCGCCCATTCCCTTCACTCATCAGTCATTAGCGTTAGCTTCCCCATAGAGAGCATATGGTATGATGGATTGTAGAGCTAGCAGCGCTAGCAAGGCTAAGGGCCATTTGCTGGGTGTGATGCACTGTTGGGGAGCCTAGGGGCCAACTCGTCTGTTTCAAAATAGTCCCAGATACAACATGCACAGAGCAATGCCCATTATCCAATGGGTTCCATAACCTTGGCATCACTTGCTCCTGTTACACCCTCTTACTACTTCCTGTTTTTTTAGATGTTGTATTAGTGTATTGGTAAAATAATTTGTAGAAAAATAAAGAAAAATTTTAACTAAGAAAAATAAAGACCTAAATGTGCATTTGAAATGAAACTACAGATTTAATAACAATAGGAAGAATAAAATGTTTAAATGTATAAATAAAATCAGATTAAATGCTTAAAATCAATGAAGCTTTGAAAAAGCAGTAAAAACAGAGGTTTAAAGTGAGTAGGACAAAAAGCAAGAAAGCTCAGAAGAATGGTGAAGAGCTAGATGAAGCAGATTAAAGGAGGAGTGAAGGGTATCCCATTGTGCCCAGCTGATAGACTAGGTTAGGCTGATGTGATTATGGGGTCCCTGAAGTGCGATCTATCACACATTACCGTCCACACTGTCAACAACCATACACACACACTGCAGGGGAACGGCAATGCCAGGAGACAGCTGTCTGGCAACAGATCCACATCCCGACTTCTGTGCACATGTGCAAACAGATAAACATGCAGAATTCATACCAAAATATAACAATTATCTATAAGCACACACAAACATCCCTGCATAGAGACATGCATGTCTGTGTGTTTATGGACTTATTATGTTTTATTAGTGGATATTAGGTGAAATAGAATCAGTCAGGAATGTCATTTCATTAAATTTGTTCCAAGAAAAAAAAAATAAACCCAAACTAAAACCTGTGGTCAGTGTTTTTTACATTGTCCTTTTGTATTTTGTTTTATGAGATTAACATTTAGCTCTTATATCTGTGCAAAAGCTGATACATTAAAAAAATTCAATGTTGTTTTGATTAGTAGTTTTTCTTGCTTTCTGAAGTTATTCAAATATTTTTTGTCCACTTGTCTTAGTTTGAAATCCAGATTTGTTTAGAACTTTGACTGGGCTGTTTTTGTGAAGGGTTTATTATATATATATACTGTATATATA
>NW_013952565.1:767609-771251 GCF_001266775.1 Austrofundulus limnaeus | reverse complement strand
ATATATATAAATCAAAAAAGTTGATTTTGCATAATTACTCCACCATCACCAATTTAAAGAGTTTAAACCACTGAAATATTCCCAAACCTAACACTTCAAAAAGTTGTTAGTAAGCATTGATTGCATAAAATACCATTTCATTTGTCTAGCAGCTGTTGTATTAATTATAGTATGATCATGGTTCACATTACTCAAGAACAAGTGAAAACTGAAGTCTGTGTATAACTCCTAAGGGATCAAAGACAAATGTTAAGATATTGCTTGAATGGAATTGTAGTTCTTTAAATAGTTTGGAAAACCTAGGGGATTGCTCCCAACAGAACAGACCCAGAGGCAAAGGTGTTACACAAGAGAGAGAGAAAAAAGAGAGAGAGAAAAAAAAGAGAGAAAAAAAATCTACCTGTGCACCTGGGAGAGACAGTCTTTGAGCATTAGTTAACACTACAGTTTGCAGCGCGGTCAAAATGGTTCTGACCTGTCAAGATGTGAGAAAAGGTGTGTGGGAAAACATCTGGAGATGTCTCAAGATGCCTTCTTCCTGTCTCAGTGTGATTTATGTAACAACCAAGACAGTAAGCCAGGTGAACACCTCAGAGTTGTACTTATGGGTTTTTTTGGGGGGCCCATTGCTGCCCTACTGAGGAGGGGTTGCTACTGGGTTATTGGTCTACAAACATGTTTTAGGTGTGTGGCATCCTTGTGAGGTCATAGTGGATTTGTTCTCTTTACATTATTGCATTGCAACAAGGAAAGCAGTGTTTTTAGTGGTCATAAAATCAATAAGTGTACAGGTACACAGTACACCATCTGTGAAATTGTAAATGGACTTTACTTGTATAGCGCCTTTCTAGCCAACTAGGCTACTCAAAGAGCTGCACAACATGATCTGTGTCCTTGTTTAACAATCCACACACATTCATACAGCACCTCACTACAGCTCTACAAAATAATCTGAACAAATCATTCTATAGAGTCTAATCAGTGCTTTAGATCACATCCATACACTGAAGGGACACATCAGAGGCGATGAGGGGTTTTATTTTCTGCACTGCCCCTGTTTAGTTTTTGGTGTATTATTGAGACAGGGTTTAATCCTCTCTTTGAAATACCTTGCTATTACACAACACAAAGTCTCTGTGCTAAATCCTTTCTTTCCAAATCTACCCATTTGTTTAAACAGCTTTTATTTCATTTTAAGTATATTGAATATTGTTTGCTCTTTAAAGAAGTGTCTCAGTTCTTGGCAGTATTTCAATTTAAGCTAAACGTTTACCACCAACTTTTAATCTCCTAATTTGCTTATCTTTTCTTTCCTGTTGCAGTTTGTTCGTATGATATTTAGATAAGACTTAGGTGAGATTAGAAGGTGTTTAAAGAAGTGTGGGTTGTCTTTGGCCTCCCAATGCTTCCTGAATCTCCCACACTACACTGTGCACTCCACTAATCATTTCCCCTTTACACTTTGTCATCAGCGCCCAGTTTTTAACTCTACTGTCTGTCCTTCAACACCACTGACACCATTTCTCACTGAGGGTGCTACAGTAAATGCTCTGCCCACCTCACTTTTTTTCCTGAAAGTGAGTGAATCTTAAAATTGTGTGCATTTCTTTAACTCCTTCTCTTACTCCCTCCCTCTGTCCCAGCCCAGCAGGCCCCATCCAGACGTTCAAGGACAAATCTGAATATCCCTTTTCACCATTTAAGTGTTAAAAGCCTGGCGGTGCCAGGGTGTTATCTTAACGCGCCTTGCCGTGCCATCATCAGACTGCGTGATGAAAATGGCTGTGATGATGCTAAAAGAAAAAAAGAGGAGGGGGAGAAAAAGTAATAATCAAATATGTTTTTCAAGGGCACAGTGACCATTTGCTGGAGGGAAATTATCCCAGTAGTTAAGCTAGCTCACTCCGAGTCTGGCGGAGTAGTGAGTGTATGCATTTGTGTGTGTAAGTGAATGAAAATGTGCTGGTGGGGTTCACCTAAAACTTATTGTGTGTTTTCTCCTTTTTTTCTATGTGGTTGCCTGTTTTCATGTGTGTTTAATATGTTTCCAGTATACTATGGATGTTCATACAGACATTTTGATTGTTTTTATCAGAACATTCCTATCTGTTACTGAGTGTGTATTTTTATATGTGTGTATCATCATTGCCAAAAGCTGCTCATTGATGACGGGAAGCAAATGGCCAACAGTAGTGCATTCCAAACAGAAACGTCTGGTTACTTCAGAAGATCGATCGCTCTCTGAACACAGGAAGACATTTTTCTCTCTGTTAATGTATTTACGATGATAGCTTTTCTATTAGGTTTACTTTAATGATTGGCACGGAACAAAACAGAGGCTGTCGGGTGCACAGAGATGAGCACAGTCTGCTTTGTGTGTGTTTGTGAATACACATTTTATTTAACTTTGTGTTATTTATGTTGCAGTTGCATGATATGAATCCATTAAAAGCTTTGATTAAAATACAAATCCCCCCCCCCAAAAAAATACTCATGCAGATGTTCTTGCATCTAAAATGTCATAAATATTTTAAATACTGACAGTCTCAAGTCCGTTAGTTTTACTTAAATGTTTTACATTCTGTCCAAAGCTTAAGCTCAGTTGTTATTCTTATACTGTTTTAATTCAATTCAGGCTTTTTATTTAAGTACCTTATTGGACAGCAACTAATGAAAAGTTCACACTTCCTCAATTTGAGGAGCAGAACCAGCCAGATACTGATGATATAAAGCAGTGGTTCCCAAACTTTTTATCTTCTGACCCACAAAATATTCATGGCAAAAACTTGTGACCCCAAATATTACTACTCTGAGTACACGAACTTCATTAATAACCCTAAAAACACAGGCTTTTTGACAATCTAAACAGCTTATACACAAAAATAAATACATATTTATAGTTGTTTTGTGTTTTTGTAATAATTATTGGGAAAATATTACATCAGCAATTATTTTATTACCCGTTAAATTGATTTCTGGAGATTATCCAAGGTGCTTCATAACCCATTATTGGGTCCCAAAGCCCAACTTTGGGAACCAAAGTGCAGTGGTTCCCAGACTTTTCAGCTTTTGACCCACAAAATAACAGTAGTAGAGAACTGTGCCCACAGCTATTTTTGGATGATAAACATTTGTATCAGGTCAACAAAACATGGACATAGTAACAATATTTTTTACTACATTTATCCATTTTAAATATACTAACCTCACTCCTTTGTAGCAACTAAGGCAAAAATGTAATTAATTCTGAAAATCTTGTCAGGAACCCACCTTGATGTTTCAGGACCCCACTTTGGGTCCCAACCCCAACTTTGGGAACCACTGATGTAAAGCATGTAATACAGGGGACATTTTTTACTTTGGTTGTATTTCACTAAAGTTAAAATCAAACAATTCTCATGGGTTGCTTCACATTACCACACATATCAAAGTTGAATTAATTGTCAAAACTTAATAACTCTTAAATCTAGCATACTGTTATCTTTAAAAACAAAAACAATATATATACAGGTCCTTCTCAAGGAATTAGCATATTGTGATAAAGTTTATTATTTTCTGTAATGTACTGATAAACATTAAACTTTCATATATTTTAGATTCATTGCACACCAACTGAAGTAGTTCAAGCCTTTTATTGTTTTA
>NW_013952565.1:755994-766749 GCF_001266775.1 Austrofundulus limnaeus | reverse complement strand
ACACACACACACACACACACACACACACACACACACACACACACACACACACACACACACACACACACACACACACACAAACATACTTAAAAATTATGCATGCAAAGGTGCACTGTATTTGGCACACAAGCCCAGCTGGTAATTTTGCTGTGATAAAACAAACACATAGGAGAAAAAAGTCAAACAAGACATGATGACAACTGGTCTGCTGGGGGAAAAAATATCAGATGTGCATCTTCTTTGATTATGCGTGTGCTCACTGCCTCAACATCCCTATGTGTGTGTCCACAGGGGAACACTATGCACTGTGTGAGAAAGTCAATCTACTGTGATTTCATCTCTCGACATGACACATAGTCTGGTCTCTGTAGAGCACAAACTGCATGCCTGTGCACAAACAGACACTTTTTCCCAGTAGAAACTGTGTGTAGAAAATTCCAACCACCACTGTTAGTAAGTTTGACAAGAACTAATACCTTGTGATGAATTTTCTTGTAACCCAGACATAGATGACTGTGATAAGCTCAAGTCTATCATTTGTAAACAACAGCAATCAATGGCAGTAGTAGTCTATGAGAGGAGCAGTGTACTGTTACACTTTTATGTAAAACTATGTGTACACTTTGTTCTACGCCCCTTGTAATATATTCGGTTATTTAAAAGTGTTTGGTTTGTTCAAAGTTGTGTAGTGGGTTTTGGTCTCTTAGAAAGCATGGATTTACTAATCCACAACACACATTTTTATCAGTAGTTCATTGGCAGGGCTAAATATTGACTTATCATTAAGTGGAATGACTGAAACCCTAATAATAATTCACATTGTCTAAGCACCTTGTGTTGACGCTGCTCTCCTGACGCTATTAACGAATGTATGCAAATCCTGCATAAATCTGAAGATTAGGGCTGAAGCTTTCAGTGATGCAAGAGAGAAAACAAGAGGTGTGTAATAAAAAGCAGTCGGCACACAGACACCAGTGCGAAAACACAGAGCTTATGAAGAGGAGGAGAAAATATGAGTGTGCATTACAAAATGTTAACACAAATGTACAGGCATGTCAGATAAGGCTCACAAAGACAGGGATTGGATTTCTGCTGAATGCATGATAATACATTAATGACAAAAGCTGCACTACAGTAAACAAACTGTTGATTTATAAACCGCATAGTTACAGGAAGAGACAAAAAGTTGGTGTGGAAATAAAACTGCATCAGAGGAAGGTGGAAACAGTTGAGGCATGAAAATAGACATAGAAAAAGCAGTAAATTTATTGTAAAAAGAAAAATAAGAAGAAATGTTAAATTTGTGTACAAAAAGACAGTGGGTTGAAGTACTGTATACCATTTTTTAAATAAGAGATTAAAAATAGCAGATCTGAGATCTCATCGGGACTTGCCTGGTTAAAAAACTGTAAATAAATAAATAGTGGTGACAGAATGATCTCAGTGAGTTAAGAAAAGACTGGAAGAAAGACATGAAATAATTCCCTCACGTCAGGTTCTATGTATTTAGGATTTATCTCTACAGAGAACTTACTAGGTTTGGGGTCTGGCCCAACAGAGGGCATAGATAAATACTGTTGGCTAGTGGGAGATTAAAAAGAGGAGAGTGAAACCTGTGTGTAAGCTGTGTGTTTGAATAGAAAAGAGGAGTAAAGATGAGGATGCTGAGAGGACAAGAGATGAGTAGAGCAAAGCTATTTTGGAAATGTGTTGAGCTGTTTATTTGCGCGTCATTGAAGCTGAAGTAAGGCTCAGTGGGAATTGGCCACCAAGACCCCGCTACGCTTCACAACAGCTGCCGCTGCTAAGTGAGTTACTAGCCGTCAGACTGCCTTTATGTCACACAATCACATACACTAGCATTTTCCTGTCACACAGTGCCTGTGATGGATGTGTTGAGGACATAATGCTCCACAGCAGCACAGTAGAAAATATGTGCCATTCTCAACTTTTGGCCTTTCAGTGGAATGATTGCTTAAATTAACAGCATTTAATGTGCTCAAAGTGTGAATGCTGATTAGAGCGTGAAACAATAAGTTATTTATCACTTCATAACTAGCTGCAGCCCCATTAAAAGGCTGAGGCCGTGATACAAAGCAGTGACTTGGTGTTTAATGTCCGCAGTTAAATAAAATGGGTACCACAGCTGGGGGTAGATGGTGCCACAGAAAATCATGTCATCAATTTTAACATAATTTTGCAGCTCATGAGATGCATATTTTCTTGTAACATTGAAAAAAGGTATACGAATAAAGGGGTTTTCAGCACGAAAACCTGTATTTTAGTATCAAAAGCCTTTACGTTGGACTTTTACTAAAATTGGTTTGATGTTCTGCAATTATTACACATTTTAAGTCAAGCCGTTTCGTGCTCATTTGTATTTATAATGTACTATCACAGCAGGGAGCTGCTGACTCAGTATCAAAGTATAATATTAACTTAATCCAACACAAGGCCAAAACCTGGTATCAGTGATGACTTTAAGTATGGATGTGGGTTTAGTATGAGCCACCCAGGGCGGCATCTTGCAGAGCGCAGCATGAAGCACCTACACAAAAAAATTCATGATGGTGACATTTGGTTTACCACTGCTCATTTGCAAATGACAGCAGTATCCTGTCACCCTGTAGGTCAGTTATGCATTCAAAGTGAAATAGGCAGGCTTTTGTCTCAACAGCACAAAGTGTTGGATGAACAACCCAGTGCATATACTGTACCAGTGTATAACAGACATGTCATTTTGGACTGAATTTAATACAGGGTCTGAAGTGTGCCAGGAAAAATACAAACAACCAAAAGTGGGGAAAATTAGAGACTTTTCTTTTAAAATGGAGACCGGAAGTGGTGCCAGAACTGATCTGCAAAGGAGAGGGAGATTGATTAATCTTTAAGAAAGTGAAAAAGGCAATCGGTAAAACGTTTATCAAAAGGGTCAGCAAAATATTTTTTACAGGTTGGAGAAATGGAGGACTCCATGAAAGGTGAACTGCAGAGGAGCATAGAGTAAGTAAACTTTGTCTTAAATAGAGTCTAGGAAAATTTCAACACCATAGTCCGTAGCACAATAGCTTAGACACTGCAGCTCAGAAAATAAAAAAAGACTCTGCAGCTCAGAGGATCACTGGTTGATGTGTGACACTCCAGCAATGAGAACAGCTCTATGTTCTGCTTATAACACCTGGGAAATCAGCCATGGATAAGCAACAGCTGGTTAGACGCAGGTAAAAGAGTCCACTTCTCATCACTGTAGAAAAGATTTTTAAAGCCAGCAGGAATGAACACAGGATACAGTACCCTTCCCCTAATGGTCACCACTTGGCGACCTAAAGCATTTCTCAGGTTGAGAATGTTAAAAATCTCTAATGACATCAGGGTCCAAAATGAACAATCATAACTATTCCTCCTGGCTGTAGCCCCCACAATCAAATAAATCCTTGAGTCCACGGCCTCTGCGACGGACGTCCAGAATCCTACTGTACGGTGTAGGAAGAGCGGTTGTCGATAAGCCATGCAGGAAGAGGAAGGGATGGTTGGTGGGGAGAAGAGAGTTCTAACTGGGACACATGGAAGGTAGGATGTATACGGATCAAGGCTGGGAGCTTGCCATATAATTAATAACTTTCTTTACTTCAAAAGAACAGAGGAATTTGTGGCCAACTTTCTAGAAGTGGCCTTTAATGGCATGTCTCATGAAGACAGCCATACCTTTTGTCCTGGAGAATATACAGAGCTAAGCACTCACCTCTTGTCGGCCCAGCGCTTGCTCTGCAGTATGTAGCAGGGCAGCTCTGGTTCATCTCCAAAGCCTTCTGCAATTTCGAAGATGATAGAGGGTAGCAATGTCAGACTTCTGAACAGTAAACAAAGGAGGTTGTTAGCTCAATGAGGACTCAAAAAGTGACTACCTGGTAGCAGATGATGTATGAGCTATGGGCATTTTCAATCCATGGTAGTTGCAAACACCAAGACTCTGGATTTTGGTTGATTGCACACTTTAATGAGGCCTCCAACTCTTGACTCCTCCATTTGGTCTGACGATTAGACTGGGGATGGGTAGCCTCCATCGCTTTACAAAACTCCATCCATACTTGAAAGACAATTTGAGGGTTTCTGTCTGATAAAATATCTGAGGGTATGCCATGCAGGCAGAAAACGTGCTGGACCATCAACTGAGCCATCTCAAGGGCTCAGTTTGGTCAATGGGATGAAGTGGGCAGCTTTCAAGAATATGTTGATGATAGTATAAATGTGTTACCTTCAGCAGGTGAAAGTCCAGGGACAATGTCCACAGATGTTGGACCATGGGCAGTTGGAGGTGGGCAGAGGCTGCAGCATACCAGAATGGGCTTGATTACCTCTCTTGTTCTGGGCACATACTGAACAAGCACCAACATATTCAGTGGCATCTTTACCCAAAGTAGGCCACCAAAACAAGTGCTGCAAAAAATGAATGGTGCAAGAAATGGAGTCTAGACAAAAGTTCAACCCTGGAAGACTAATCAACCTCACCTGCTCCATCCAGCCGCCGTGTCACAAGCCCAGCCTCATCCAATCAGTGTTTGACTGTCAGTGGATAAAAGCATCCTCTTCAATTGCTCTGTCTGCTTGCCAGCTGAACGTCAGCCTTCCACCTCTCCTCCTCCTCCCTTCATCTTCTGGTTTCCAAGGACTTCCCTCTCTTTGACCTCCACCACCAGTGTCGAGCCCCGGGGGAAGAAAAAACTCCTACCCCTTATCTTAAGCAGCTCTTCCAAGCTAACAGCATCTCACAGCGCTCGCATCCTCTGCTGGGGTCTGAGCACCAAACTATGTCATTCGTGTCAATAAACCTGCAAATCAGTCATGTCAATAAACTTCCTAATTTCAGTCTGTCTTCTCATGAGTCTCTCCAGGTTGAAATACCTGTGTGGCAGGCAAACTTTGAATCACAAGACCATTGTAACACCTGGCAAACCTACAACTGCCTGAAGACTGAATTCCGGACAAGCTTAATGGTCTCTGTTCTTTGCCCACTTCCTGTTCTCCATCATGTATTGACCTGAATCATGACAAGTCAAACCTGATGCTCTGTCCCGGCAGTTTGCCTCCTCCAGGAGTCCCAGAATGATCTTGTCTTCTGTGTCTCTATCAATAGTAAGACTGCTCTGATCTCTGCTTTATGGAAAAAATTTGGTGTTGTTTAGCTTTGTTGTTTGCTACCCCAACAGCCTTGTTTCTACAAATTAATTTTTTTGCACAGTGTTAAACTTGTCATTAAAGGATAAAAACAGGAAGTAACAAGATTGAGGGTTTGCTTGTCATACTTTTTGGCACTGGACTTTTGCTGCCAAAACATGAGAGTTTATTTCAGCACTAACAAGGTGACACCCAAAGAGCTATAGCCTGAAAACTTGATATACTGTAGATGATCAACTGAGGAATGATTTGTCATAGATTAGTAGATTTTACTTTATTGTTGTTTTTGTGGGAGGAGGGTGGGGTAGCACAGTACAATTTTCATTAAATGAATTAAGTTTTATAAGAGAGCACATTTCCTACTTTATTAGGTCATTGCTTTGAACCAATTGATTTGATACATGGAATTCTACATTGAATCTGCAGCCACCTCAGCAGTTTTCTGTCAGGTGCAGCAACTCAAATTTCCTCAACCTAAAAAATGAGTTTCAGGAGAAAGTGAGGAAACACATTTTAAATTTGATATTCTGCTGCTAAACATTTACAGAGCGATGGCATGTATTTTAAATGTCACCTTGGTGCTGAAGGTGATGCAGTGGCAGACAGACATCACCTATCACTGTCAGAAACGACAGCTCTCAGAAAAACACACTTCCTCTTACTTTACACTCTTTTGACAGTGCAGCTTGAATATTACTGCTGAGCCGTGAATATAAGAGAAGAACAGAGATACGCAGGGGTGGATGGAGAGAATAGGATGGGTGGATGTATATAGGAATGATAAGAAAATAAACCCAGTAATATTTTGCACAGCCTAAATGCTGCTGTGCTGATCAGATGGAAAGAAAAGCAGGGAAAATAGTTTGCCAAGTGGAGCAGCAATGTACCACACCATTCTACAATGCATTTTCAATGATATTGGTAAAATGTACATTTTGTAGAATATAATGTACTTCATGAATTAAAATGTGCTACACCAGAGTTAATGCACCAAGATCAGTAACGGCAACATTTTTCTCTCGTTTTCAGGCTTTGTGTGCTGTGGTCACGAGTACATAAACTCTTCAAACTCTCTTTGCTGCATTGACAATGAAGGATTTTCCACAATACACCCTGCTGGCAACGCAACAGTGCTGCTGCAGTGCTGTGGGTCAAAGGTCATACATCAGGAAGAAGACTGCTGCAATGGCATAGGCTTTGACTCCCAACGATATGTTTGTGCTGACCGATCTACACCTGGACTCTCAATACAGGTGTGCTTTTTTTAGTTGGATAAAACATGTGTGTGTTTAAAAATGCATTATAAAAGTCTTGAGTCATGTTAATAACTTTGTGATTCTGTTAATAACATAGTTATTTGAACAAAATCAATTTTTTGTCTTAAAAAAGCAAGATAAAATTAGTTTAATTATTGGCATTTTTGCCATATAAAAGTTTTTTTCATCATTCATAAATTTTAAATGTGGAATAATTATTCAAAAATAAATCACACCATTACAATGTTATGAAGATTACATCTTCTCAGGACACATGTTGTTTGAAAGGGCAGAGCAGATCAATTCCAGCAGCTTAGTGGACATTAAGGTCTAAAACTAGATTTTTCAGTTTCCCCACACTTTTTTACATCAAACTCACTCTCATTGTCCCATCAGGAGTTGGAGAACATTCCATCCACCATTTATCACCTGGGGTCATGTGGCGTTTGTGTGTTCCCAAGTCAGCATGAGATGGCACATGCAATCTCACATACACACACAAAAACCGACAAAGAGAGGAAACGCTCATTAGCTCTAATGATGTCATTAAGGCCGTTAAAAGGCAGATGCACACAAACACGCACATATAATATCTGTGTATGTGTTGGTTAAGGAGAAACAGATGCTTAAGACGATTATACAATGGAGGAAACATCACTAAACTTTCTGAAGATTCTGTGGTAGTTATCCAGCTTAACAATTTGTGTAATAAAAAACTGCCTTTTTTATAAATTTCTTCTTTTTAACTCCTTTTTATGCTTAACTGATCCCAATTAACTATTCTTTCATTTTCTTCTTTGTCCCCATCTCACTGAGCAGCATCAGTGTTTACAGGGTGCTGTGTGTCCCCTGGCTGCTGCAGCTACAGCTTACTGTGGCTCCTGTGACCTTGATCCATCTCTGACTGCCTGCACATGGATCCTGACTGCACACCAACACCCTGACACACAATCCATGACGCACATTCCATTCATCCAAACCTCACAGGAAACTCTCACCGCTAGCCTGCCGACACACATAAACGCAAGCAATAACACCTACAGAACAGTGGACACATATGCTAATACACATATGGAGGCTGCAGAGTTCAAGGGAAGTCTGTGTCCATCACATGAGGAGGTGGTATTCAGAGGCGATGCCAGTACTTACTCCTATTTAGGTAATTAATAAATAAGTAAGTGGCAACTGTTATTTTTGATGGAACTGAAAATGTAGAAAAATATTTAGTCTAAGAATATCTGAATTGTTTTGTTTTAACATATACAGTTTTGATAACCTTTGTATCAAATATGTTTTGTTCAATGTAGCTGTTTTCCAAATCCTTAAAGCAGGTATTATAATTGTTTGTAAAACAAGTTTTAGTAGTTAAAATCCAGTAAACTAAATCTTTTCAAGTTCAACTAACCTTTGTTTTTTGTTACTTTGCTAAACATTTTTAGTATTGTTACTTTTCTCAAGAATACTTCTGTGATGTTTTTTTCACAGTTCAGGTTTCCTACTACCGTAAATAAAAATTTTACTTTTAAGTAAAAAAAAGGACAATAAATCAGATGAAAAGTCAATGGGCCTCATGCAAGAACCGTTCGTACGCACAGATTTGTTCTTAAATTGAACGTGTAGGAATTACTTAATGAAATCAGGACCAGCCTATTTTCATAAATGTGATCCAGCAAGACCTTGCAAGAAATGAAATCAGAAATAATGAAACACCCCTCTGATCATGAATGAGAAAAGAACTTGTGACCTGAACAGATCTCTCAAAATAAAGTAATTTATTTTAGATATATGAACAGAATAAACATACAAATATTAATAAAAATRTTATATGAATAAAAACACAAGTTATAATAACGGCATAAAATTCCACTCAGAGTTGACATAAAACAGTAAATTTCAGGTGTAATAATACAACTGGCACTACTTGACTAAGTTTCTTAAGTAAATAAGAGAGAAAAAGGTAAAGATTTAAGTTTTAAGAATAGGAGGAAGGAGAGAAATTAGTAACTTTAGCACTGTTTTTAAGTGCAACCAGACCAGCACATCAGCGTGTCAATCTCTTAGACATTTCCGTGGCTAGACCTCAGCTTCGACGTTTATCTCAAGTTACTCTTCGTCTACCTTTTGATGGTTTGATGAAGACCACAGGAAGGTGGACAGTTTAGAGAGAGAGAGTCGGCATACGGTCCGCACAGGTGGATAATGTCACCATTGACAGCACAGGAGGGAGATGCCTCTTCCCTCCACCACTAGCCTCAGCGGGCTCCAGGCTGGAACCAGTCAGGTGCTTTTCGGCATGTTAGTCCCATCCACACAGGTGTCCAAAGATGGACTTCACTCCTCAGAGAAAGACAAAACCATCCTCTCAGGCCAACAGACGAACAACGACTAGTTGTTAGCAGTGTGAGCAGAAAGTTAGTTTTAGAAGGAAAGGTGAGAAACAAAACAATGTGCCTTTCTCACGGGCGGCCAGCTGCGCACTTATCAGTAAAAAAACCTTGAGGCTGCAACAGCAGACTTCACCTCAGCTAAGAAATCACCACACTTTGCACAAATGGATTAATAATGAAATTAATAGTACACAATATTAATCATTAAATCAATTAAGAAAATGATAAAACCATTACTAATAATAGTACTAAGAAAAAGCAAAATAAAACACATTTCACTCATTTTCTTTTCACTGTTACACTCTAAAATAAAGAGAGATATGCAAAGATTAAATCAATAAAACTTTGATTATATTGATTATAACTCAAATAGAAGATTAAATGAGATAATATATAGAACCTGTTGTTCTATTCACTTAAAGAAAATAAAAATACTTTAAAATGACTTTCTTCTTATAAGTGTAAAAAATAAAATCAAAGACAAAGAAAAAAACAATAGAAAAGTTTTTTTTTCCACCAGGGTGACCCCTACAAACGTACGAGTGATTTAGGAGAGTTTGTGACATTCACCAATGTTTTCGTATTCTAAGATTTTTTTCAGATACGAACAAAATTCACGAGTGGTCCAGACCTGTCGTATATTTTACCAGCAGTCAGTCTGCTGTTATCCAGACGGGTTTTCTTCACTAATAACTTTATATTTTGTTAGTTTGAAGATATTTTGAGTTGAAATTAAATCACACTCCATAATTATGTTGACAATAGGCTATTCTGCTTGAATTAGAGTTATAATTTTAAATGTAATAATTTAGACTAACAATATAAATTGTCCGTCCGGCTGGCTTATCCAGGATCGGGTCACGGGGTTAGCAGCAGAGAGACCCAGACTTCCCTCTCCCCAGTGACACTTTCCAGCTCGTCCTGGGGCACTCCGAGATGTTCCCAAGCCAGAGGGGATACATAATCCCTCCAGCGACTCCTGGATTTTCTCCAAAGTGCCAGATATATTTTGAAAAACATTTTAAAATGCTTATTTCAGAACCGAAACGTATGGTGTGGCTTCTGAATAAATGAAAATTATTTAACACAGTTTTTTATACTTGTAGCAGCTCATTTTATTCCACAGCTGACCTGCTAAAAATGACAGATTTTCTTTTCTGGATCTCTGACAGACGGACTTCAATCTCTGAACTCATGAAGTTCTTTTAAATTTCCGCTGTCATTTTTCATGAATGGACACTTCCTTGTATCTGAGGCAGGAAACATAGCCTTATATGGTGTTTTTGGCATGGAAATTATGCTAATCTCCTCTCGCATGCACGTGCAGCTGGATACGAACAGGTGGAATTTACACAGCTCATTTACGCACTTTTCCTGAAGATAGAAGAGTTTGTTGAATCTGACGTGGCATGTTCGTGCGAACCCTTTGTACGAACAAAAGTAAGATAAATTTAGGATAAGAATATGAACATGTTCTTGCATGAGGCCCAATGTGCTTTCTGGAAATTAACATTTACTCCAGTAAGTTTAGAATGTTTATACCAATAGTTTTATTGTTCATTCAAAAGGCGTCAAATGTCAAACTTTTCCCCCGCCTCATTGTTTTTTAGGCTTCAGGACCACGGACAGTGACTGCACATTTAGTCTGGTTCATAATGTTTTTGACATGTAACATTAATGCAATAGCTCAGGTCTTTTTAAGTGGGGTTCTGTGCAAAGATCATAATTAATTCTTATTTTACACATTTAATTTAATAAGTGGTGGTTTACAATTTCCAAGGATTGAGAAGATTCTAAGTGTCAGATTAGCTAGCTCCCGTTGTCATGATTGGCACTTCAAAATTACCACAGAATTCTGTGATGGCAAAATTCACATGAACCTCGAGGATTAGTTTTTCAATTGGAGTCATTTTAAGATTTTTACATATGTATATATA
>NW_013952565.1:746851-752754 GCF_001266775.1 Austrofundulus limnaeus | reverse complement strand
ATATATATGTATGTATATAGCCCAGTTAAGGTGAGAGCCTTGGGAAATCTGTTTTTAAATGTTTTGTTGAAAAAGACAGTTGCTGAAGATTCACTCCACAGCTGTGTAAAGCTAACTTGCTCTGTGCTGTCGTTAAGACTTAGAAATGGGCTTTTAGATGCTATTTCAACATCATCTGCTATTTATCAGCCCAAAGGGAGCAGAGTAATGTTTGCTTGTGGATGCATGTGTTTTGATTTATTTGGGTAATTAGGACTTTTTTAATTAAGATTAAATGTAGTTGTGGCTACATGTATGTTTGCGTAGTCATAATTACAGATATTTGGTGTGTTTTGAAATCCAGGTAGTGACTTTTTTAGTGTATCTCTGTAGGAAACATAGCTGTGTATATGTGCTCTAATTATTTTGTGTGCGTGGCATAGGGCAGTTAGGATAAGAGTTTCAGTGTAATGCTGTGACACCATCTGGGCAGAGGCACATAAAGCTGTTGCCACCCACCACACACCAGATGTTTCCCATGCACACACACACACACACACACACTTGCACACAGAATATCTTGCTATTTTGTTCTCCAGCTCTGGAAAAAAGATCAGACTCAGATAGAGCCACATTTACAGTGAAGGCCAAAAGATGTAGCATTGTCCAAACACAACCTTTCATTTTTAGTCAAGCTAATATTTTAGAATGTGTTGGTACACACATGCCCCTGTGTTTTGCAGCTTAAGTTATGACAGCCGTAAAGACAAGAGGCCCATATTGGCAATTACAATATGGCCATTTAACGCAGCAGTCCCTTTACACTCCTAAAAGCAACGCACATATATGTGTGTTAGTGCATTTATACGTGTATATATGCTCGCGTAGCTACACCTTGTAACCAGAAGGGCTGTAACAACCTGCGTGTCGAGGGACTTTGGTGATGGCCCCACATTTACAACTTTGCACCAACGGTAGTGCATTTATGTGGGAAATATTACAGCCTGCAGTTAGACTGCCCATGCATTTTCAAAGATATTTTTTTACTGTTTTAAATAAACACATGCTGTATGTGTCAGTAAACATATACAAAACTAAGCAAGAAAGAAAAAGTCTTCCTTGCACAAATCCGCCAGTATCATTGTGACATACTTTGTCACAGATGTTCTTACACATCAAAACTGTGATTGGTTTGGAAGCAGTCTGTGCTTCGAGCCTTTGTTATTTAGAGAATAAAGCAAACGATAATGCATAATATACTTATTTGTTCTTTTATTTTGAATGTATTTGTGTTGTTGTCTATAGACTCTGATCTGAAGCCCTACACTTCCTATGAGTACAGAGTGAGGGGCTGGAACAGTTTTGGTCAGGGCTTCAGCGACGTTACCACTGTGACAACCAGCGAAGACAAACCATGGGGGGTGGCCCCACCTCTCTGGAGTCAACTAGAGGAACGAAATGATGTCTTCCAGTTGCAATGGCAAGCTCCTGCCAGACCAAATGGTTAGTGTGTATTTTTGTTGTTTTTCTTTCTTTTTTTCCTCTCTTTACAGTATTTGCTACAAAAATAATGCCAAATACAGTATATATTTAATAATAAAAAACATCTTGACTCAATGGAAGCTGAGTCAAATATTGAGAAATTAACCAGAGTTGTAAAGTAACTAAGTACAAATACTTTGTTACTGTACTTAAGTAGAAATTTTGGTTATCTGTACTTTACTTGAGTAATTATTTTTCAGAGTACTTTTTACTTTTATTTATTACACTTTTACACAATTGTCTGTACTTTCTACTCACTACATTTTAAAAAAAGATAAGAAGTAGAAAGTTGTTGCTCCTATTTTATTCCAAGTTGTTATTGCTTAAAAAATACTGTCCTGATAAATTATGTCTCCTGATAGAGTGAATTTAATTGTGGTTGGATGAGAAGTATAAATATATACCATTCTGACACCCTATTAGTTTGTACACAACCCATCACAGCTGCACGCTGTTAGAAAACAATATTTTTTGGAGAAGTCACCTCCCAATAAATGTCATTTTGGAAAATCTAACAGCTCAGTTTTACTCAGTACTTTTACTTTTAATACTTAAGTAGATTTTGTGTTAGAAATTTACTTTTGATACTTAAGTACAAAAAATATCAGATACTTTGAGACTTTTACTCAAGTAATATTTTTAGAGAAGACTAACTTTTACCAAAAAATTTTTATGATAAGATACTTGTACTTTTACTCAAATATCACTTTGAGGTACTTTATACAACACTGAAGTTAACCGTGATTATTCAGTTATTCTTTCCGTCTTGCCAGGACTGATCACTCATTATGTCATTCTGCGGGATGGACAAGAGCGTTATCGTGGAGATGAAAAAACTTTTACTGATGTTGGTGGGATCTGGCCTTTTCAGGAATACATTTACCATCTGAGGGCCTGTAATCGAGCTGGTTGTACTGATAGTTCAAAGGTAAGATGGCATTTTTACTTGGCACATATACAGTATGTATATACAGTATACATATGTTTGTATCCATTGCTAATTTAAAGACTTCCTCATCAAAACTTTCACACAAAGCCATTCTGCGGTGCCTTCACAAATGGTAAAAAGTATTTTCAGTTGTTAAAAAATTGTGGCAGATTACTGAAAAACATTTAAGTAATACCTGTTTGAACAGAAATGTGCAAATTCCTCTAATTTGTCTCTCAGCAAACTTTAAAGCTGTAGGTTTTTTTTCTACAGATATTCATGAAGATGTTTGTAAATATTTTTATCACGTCAGTCTGAGTGCAGGTGTTCATTTAAAGGATATTTTACAGACTTTGTGTGACCTGTGTTGCAATGAAATTACATTCCTACTCTGTGAAAAGTCTCTACTGTTCCACTGCAGGGACAGTTGTTAGTTAGCATTGTTTCCACTCTCTCTGCAGAATGGGCTCTGGATTTGCTGAGCCTAAGTGATGTTTGTGATAGTGGCCATAATACCTTCACACTGAACTCTCCCTTGCCATCTCTCTGGCAGAAGCTGAACCGATATCACCACAACAATTAATTTTTCTGGCTTAGTAATGATTAAAGCTTATGCTGAGAAGTGTGTTTCTGCCTTTTAAGTCAGTAACAGCTTCTTTTTATTTCTAATGAGCATGTTTATCAGTAAAATGGGAAGCTTGTGGTTGTTGTCTTGGTGATGCGAATGGAGCAAACGGTGAGATGAAAATAGTTTTTTTCAACTGGCTCTCAGTGACTGATTCATGTTGGATGGCTTAATGTATTTATTATTTAAATTTTGTGAAAATATTAATGGGGATGAAATGGAACTTGAATTTTTGAAGAAAAGATGAAATGGAAAGGAAAAAAATGGTGACTCAGTTTCTAGCCTTTAGCTACAAATCAAGTTTATCTCTTTCCTGTGTGTAAACACCTGCACTGCACAATCTGCTTACCCTTTTACAGCTGACCATGAACTCCTCCATTTACCGAAACACTCTAGAGTCAAATGTGAGGCCATCTGTCTGACAAGTGAAGCTTGTCTGAAATAGGGAAATGCAAAGAATGATGAGAAATCTTCAGCAGTACACCTAAAAGAGGCGGTCCAGCCCACGTTTACACCTTAACATGACTGAAATGCCATTGGGAACCCAGGGTTTCCCCCACATGTAATTGATCGTGGCGCACCGCCACGGCAAAAATCATAGCCGCCACACTTTCAGAATAAAGTTTTTTTATTTTTTTAATAATATATATATATATAATAATAATAATAATAATATATTAGGCTAAAACATTGTAAACCAGGGGTGCCCAACCAGTCACTCGCGGGCGACTCGTCGCCTGCCAGCTGATTGCCAGGTGCCCGTGCAGCGCAACCTTGCTGCGGAGCCTCTAGCGCCGGCTTTGAGTGTCACATCCCGGAGTGGCTGATCTTGTTTGAAAGCTCTGGTTCTGCCCTACAAGGTGAAAGTTAAATGAAGTCCCTACGACGTTCCCCCACGGAGCAATAAGCAAAAAACCTCCAAAATATGCACCGTTGGACCTCCCGCCAGGGTGGTTTTAGCCCCCCTTCCCGGGCTAGTAGTGCCGGAACCCGGCGTGGATGGTCAGATTTTAAAGCCCTGGCTCTCCCCTACAATGAGAAAGTTGAGTGGAGTCCCTGCGACGTTCCCCCGCAGAGATGTAAGTGAAAAACCTCCAAAATTATGCACTGTCGTACCTCCGCCGGGGGTGGTTTTAGCCCCCCTCCCCAGGCTAGGAGCATCGGATCCTGGAGTGGCTGGTCGGGTTTTAAAGCTCTGGTCTGCCCTACAAGCTGATACTTGAATGGAGTCTCTGTGGCGTTGCCCCACGGAGCTATAAGCAAATTACGCACGACTTAGTGCATTTTACGCACACAACACAAAATTACCTCAAAAGAAGCAGAAGTCATCGGTTCGCCCCTGTCCTCAGGGGTGCGGCTTCTCGGTCCATGAGAAGGACCAGCACGAGGCTTGCCTGGTCTGTCTGGGGATCGTTCACACTCGGAGAGCGTTGGCAGAGCCCAAAGCATGTGCGTTTTGTTGCCTGCTTCGTCGCTCAACCCTGGAGAAACGGGTCAAGTTTTTAGAAAAAGTGCTGGGCGAAGCTGCAGTCGCACGGCAGGACCCACTCCTCTCCGAGTCCAGTAACCCGGTTCCATCTGAGTGCAACGAGGAGGATTTGTCGGTCTAAGTGCCCGCTTCCAGCTGGGCGGACCACGTAGAGTACATGAAGGGGTTAGCTGAAGAAGAGGAGGCTCCCCAGTTTTAGCTGGGCCTCCGCCATGTGTTGTACCTCGTTCCTCTCCTTCAGGGAACAGTAGTTATATGCATAACATTATGTTCTTAAAGAGACAGAGGCCAATTTCAAGACGTTTAGAAACTGATATGATTAGAAGTTTAGTTTATTTTCTATTTAAACATAAAAACAGCATTTTAATAACAACTGAAGGTGACATAGATACTTTATAATGGAGTAAAATTTAAATATATGCCTGAGAAACACATATTACCCCTTTAATGCCAAAGTTTTAAACAAAGCTCTTAGAGCACGTGTGTCAAGCTCAAACTGACTTCTGTGTGGCCCGCCAAAAAACCCTCCCACCCAGCTGGGTAAAATAGAATTATATCAAATGTAAACTTTAAATTTATGATTCAGTGCAACAAAAAATGAATTTAAAAGATGACTGTGGCCCCTGAGCAGTTTAGTAGAATAGCCCTGTATCAGTGTCTCAAAATATACTGCTTTAAGGCAATCAGTGAACATGAACTACATCGCTCATATTGCAAATCAATTATGCACTGGAATTCCCTGTCAGAAAGTGGGGAGTTCAAAATTCAAGACAACAGCTAATCACAACTCAACAGTGAATGAAACTCTGACCTTTACTTTTAGTAGTATTTCTGTATTATTCATTTCACATTTAGTCAGTTGTACACACAGTACTTTTCTTTATAGGAGAATGTGTTAAAACACTGTTTCTATGCAGGAAATACCACATAGTGCTCAGTTATTATTTGTTAGCAGTGCTCAGCCATAGAAAAGAGATAAACGTGATGATTAAACATAAAACATCAAATTTAATTACAGCTGACCCTTTAAAGGCACAGTGTGTAGGATTTTGTCAATTCTTTTAGCTGAAATTGAGATAATCACTAATGACAATAATAAAAAACATGTCTACTCATTGCAGAAAAAGACCTTGTTTTATTATTTTTACCTTATAAAAAGCTGTTTATATCTCCATGGTCACGGGTCGCCACACAGGCAGCCGCCATCTTGTCTACGAAGGCTCATGAAGGACGAACTGCGGTGGCGGCGTCAAAAACGGTTTTAGTTGTAATACTATAAATGTAATATTTGTTGTCTGTCATTGTAGCTGGGATAATTTTACTTATTAAAGCTCATAATC
>NW_013952565.1:744858-746791 GCF_001266775.1 Austrofundulus limnaeus | reverse complement strand
GGGGGGAGGACCAGGGAGGATGATTCAACCACTAGGTGTCGCTGAAAACAACAAATCCAACACATTGTGCCTTTAAAGGCCACCATGATGCTCCTGTTGCCCTCAGTGAAAATGAGTTTGACACCTCTGCTGTAGAGATATCTGTTAGCACTCAGCGTAGATGTTGAAAATGAGTCTCACTACCACCACGCTAAATATTAGGTCTATGTCTGTAAAATAGACTGAGATATAACCATTTTTGTTTTTGCTAATGTTGGGGAGCTGTGGCAGTTGTCTTGAATGAGGTTGATTCCATTGAGAGTTCCATTAAAATCCACCCAATGGTTCATGGGAAATTTTGCTAACAGACACTTTCTTCATGTAACTAAGGACCCTGTGTACATCCTCACAGCCCAACCTCGATCTTTGCCTTCAAGTTTTCTCCATCTGTAACTCTGTCTCACAAACACACAAACAAGTACACACACTCCCAGCAGAGGATGGAAAAGGAGTGAGTTGGATTAGTTTGTACACCAGTGAAAATTGGCCAAACACTCCCAATTACGGGATAACTTGAACTAACCTAATACACCACCGCAATTACCTGGCATCCGCTCCCTCACACAAACACACATACACACGCTCACAGGCACTGATGAACAAACACAGGCACACACAAGCGCACACCTACTGTGACAACAGAAGGTGCTGATCTAATACTGTTGGTCACTTAGAGCAGGAGGAAGAGCGATTGGTCCTCCTCTGTCTTCCAATCCTTTTGCCCTGTTCGCTCTGCCATTTGTCTGCTGTCATTTGCCCTGTGTTAACGTCACAGTTCCCAGTTTCTCTCAGCAGTTATCTCTTTACTTTTTGAACCTCTTTCATCTCGACTCCTGTTCCCTGGCCAACCACCAGCTTTACTTTTAAAACTGTCATGTTGTCTGTCTTCTCTGGTTCTCACAATCCCTTTATCCTTAAGCTTTCTTAATTTCTGTTCCTTTGTGTATACCAAAAAGAAATGATGAAATATTTATATTTTACTGTCATATTTACCTGAAGACAGTAAAGTAGATATGCATATTATGTTAACACTTTCTGAAAAATGTTATATGGGTCAGTCATTTCAAAATCAAACATCCCTGTATAATAAAGTACTTAATTTAATTTTTGTTGCAAAAAGACCTGGAGCAACATTTTGCAACTTGCACAAAGTCTATCAAATTATGCAAGTTGTGAAGCATCACTTGTAGCCAGCTAGATTATTTATCCTCAAAAGACTGTTTTAGCAGCTTAATGCCACGTTGCACATATTACCACAGCATGGCTTTAACATTAAAAATGATTCAGGTGCTAAAATGGACTATCTGCAGATTAAACCTGTCACCTATTAAAACACATTTGGTGCATTTTGAAACAAGCTGCATGACAAAGGAGACCCTGGACTGTAGAGCTGCTGAAATGAAAGGAGTTGCCAAAATGGAGAAGAAAAAACAACTTTTCCTTCAAATTCACCAAAGCATAGTAACAGACTTTGACACCCAACGGAAAAAGTGTAAAAAAAAAAAAAGTCCAGGAACATTTGTGCTAGATAAAACTATTTCATTATTAGGCTCAGTTGTCACAAGTCATGTTCATGAGTGATGGTGGATTGAAATGGAAGATGGATCAACAGCATAGACTTAAATATAAAGGTTGCTAGACTGAGCCCCTTCCATCCTGTCCACTGGTAGAGTCTGTGACAGCATGGAGGAGCAGAAACAGACCAAAAAGGACAACAGCTCACAGCCTCCATACAGATTAATAGATAAACAGCAGCTGAACTGGATCTGTTTCACAAATTATTGGTCATGTTTTTACAATAAATTATTAACTGTTAATTTAATTTAACAATCATGTAAAACAGCAGATTTATACCAGAAAAATATATAATTTATAAGTAATAATGATCTAAACT
>NW_013952565.1:742600-744818 GCF_001266775.1 Austrofundulus limnaeus | reverse complement strand
TATTAATAATAATTGGATTAATATTATTATTAATAGTTTTAATGATTTCGACATCGTCAGCCCTTTTTTCTGCTCTGTTGTCAACATGTACAGTAATGAAAAATCCAGACTCTTGACCGTTTAGCGTTAGCCGTTAGCTTCACCAGCCGATTACATGGTCACGTGATTTTTGCACACTCCAGCTGTTCTATAGGACCTCGTTGATCGACAGAACCAGCCTCATCTGGGAACACAAGTGTGTTGCGTTGGTCTGGTATGATGAAGAAGGAGCTGTTCTACAGTCATAAAGGCCCTGTCACACTATAACGTTTTAGACAACTTAAGCCGACTGATGAAAATTTTTGTTGTGACTATTTTAAGTTTTCTTCCTGGACCTGTTGCATTAACGGATGCATGGCTGGATGGTCACTTTTAGCTTGTTTTTTTTTACAGTAAAATTGTAAATAGAATTGTTTCAGGAACAGTTTTTACAGCACTGCAAGATAACTTTTTTTTCCCAACTTAGTTCCCCCAAGGCTGAGATGAATATAAATTATTCAAATCCTGACTATTTATTCATTGAAATAAATTGCAAACAATTATTTAGCTTTTATTTACATCGTCTCAACATTTTTGCAGAAAAGAACAAAGAAATGTACATTGTCATTGTAGTCAGTTATGTTCCAAAAGGAGTTGAAGTTATATCTGTAAAGACATTTGAGTTGTCAGCACACTGAAACTCTCCCTCACTGATCCCACCTCTTTCTGCATCTTCTTTACCTCCTACTGCTCTTCCACCTTTGCCATTTCGTCTCTACTTCCTCTTTGTGTTTGCGTGCATATGCCGGTGTGTACCTTTTGGTGTGTGTGAGCTTGTGCGTCTCCTTAGTGCTCTAATTGCATAGCACTGTGTGGGACAGCTGGTGGAAGTGCTAGTGACAGTCTATTAAGGCAGGATATCCCTGTTGCCTTTAGCAGCAGATTGCCCTGTGATTCTGTGATCTCCACATGCAGCCAGCATTCACAGAGACCCACAGAAACAACATTAGGAATCAACAATAAGATGGACATTCTTATGACGGTACTAAGGAGCAGTTTCAGGGTTTTTTTTAAAACCGCTTATGATAATACTTAGAATTAGGTGTTGGAGTGCATCATTTTAATCTCTTATTGCAGGTCGGAGAAACTACGAAATTATTCCAGAAAAATTGAATTAACACTACTAAAACATATTTGTTTAGAAGTTTTGGTTTGTTTAAAAAACTAGTATTAACCAGCTGAACAAGTCTGCTATTTAAAGTATACTAAAAAACAAACCAAAAAAAGTAACATAAAAGATTTTTAGACACAGCAAAACATAACAAAATGACCTACAAATTAGCATTTTTAATACAAACACCAAATCTGCACTTCAAGTTCTTGCTGACCTTAACTTTATTTTTCTGCAGAGGCTGAAATCCATGTTTTTAAAGTGCCTGTGACATGCATATAATTCAAATACAAAAAATCAAAGAAAACATCTTTATATTTAAGAAAGTTACAATAATACACATGATTTAACCTATTTTGCCACATAAATGGCATATTTTCTTTTGAACTTGGTTCAGCCAAAGTGAAACAGAAAGTGACATCAAAGGGGAACTCTTTAACAAAGAGAACTCTGGCTTTTGTTTATTGAAACAATATTATTTGAACTCTGACTCTTCTTCATCTCTCTCTGACGGTGACTCAAACTAATCTAAAGAAACATCAGATTCTTCTCCACAGTCTGTGTTGTTAGCTGTTGTAGCACTGCTCTGTTTACATGCAGACATTCCCCTTTGACATCACTTCCTGTTACTTCACAGGCAAATATCTCAACAACTGTTCATCTCAGCGACATGAAATTTCTTTTGAAATATTTTATCAATGGCCTCTTTTGAAAAATGCATTCATATGTATTACAAACATTTGACGTCACAGGCACTTTAAAAATGACATCAGAAACATAGGAAAAGTTTTCAGAACTTTTTCAAGGTCATTCACCACAAAGTGTTAAACTGTTTCCAGTCTGTTCTGTCTAATGCAGTGGTTCCCAAAGTTGGGGGTCGGGACCCAAAGTGGGGTCCTGAAATATCAAGGTGGGGTCCAGAAAATATTTTCTGAATTAATTATACTAAAAAATGACAACCAAAAACCTTTTTTGCCTTTGTTTTTACAAAAATAATAAGATTAGTGTACTTAGAATGGACAAAAATAA
>NW_013952565.1:738518-740185 GCF_001266775.1 Austrofundulus limnaeus | reverse complement strand
GGCTGGGGAGAGGGAGGTCTGGGCCTCCCTTCTGAAGCTGCTGCCCCCGCGACCCGACCCCGGATAGGCGGAAGAAAATGGATGGATGGATGAATGTTATGTGCTTGTTAATTTGACGTAAAAACAATATTTATTGTTACAACAGATGGGGGCTCAGCTCTCTGCTTCTAAAATTTTGTGGGTCAACAGCTGAAAAGTTTGGGAACCACTGGTCTAAAGTTTGCAAGAAGTATAAACAAAATGAAAAGTTTGTATGTGAAAATGGTGTAGAGCAGAATTAAATATATCAGCAGAGAAAATTAAAAGCAGTCTGGATGAAAAAAAAGTGATGTAATGAAAGAATACATTTTTCTATTTTCTTCATTTTTATAATCTGTAAACATTCAAAAAAAGTAGCTTTGATAATTTTTGTGTATTCATTCCTGCACCTGATGGTACGTCTGTTTCTGCCTGTTTAGGTGGTTGCAGTGACAGTTCAGGGGGTTCCAGAGGGCGTGCAGCCTCCAGAGGTAACAGCTGTAAGCCCCTTTTCTCTCCATGTGAGCTGGTCTGAACCTTCTCATCAAAACGGAGTCATCCAGTGCTACCACCTGAACCAGACTGGTGTTGGGACTATATTCACACACACTGGTGGACTTAAGAATTTTTCTGTGACAGGTCAGGCGTGCATCTTTTTCATGTTTTCCCTTGATTTACCTTTTATCCATTACTTTTTCTCACATTAATTCTCCTTGCTCTTTTCTTTTTTTCATTCTGACTCTACTCTTGCACACACAGCATTTTGAATTATTTTCCCAATTGCTGATTTTATCAAACTGACTCAAAATGTTTTAAACAGTAGTAAGATTTTCACACATCCTTAGGCAACAGTTTTAACATATCCACTTTGTTGCTGGCCAGTTTCAAAATGATAGGCAAAAGTTTAAAATAATTTTTATTGAGAGACAGACTTACTGCTAAATACCAGAAATCACTGGAGATGAGGCAAATACCAGCACAATATTATAACTACACACATTACTGTTCCTCTGGAGACAAATATAAGTGAGTGTAGAATTACTCACTGCTTCAAAGCTGTTTTGATTATTCCCTTTTTAAAAAATAATTTTGAGAATCAAGTGATGACATCTTTTGAAGCTAAACTTCAGTAGCTTGTTTTGTGTTTCTCTGTCTTGGATTCAGACCAGGTATCATCTTTTGCCAGTAGCCAACTAACTATTCCCAAGGTGCCTGTGGTTGGCTTGCATGATCATTAGTTGCATGCATGTTTGGATGTGTGGGCATGGGGCAAAGCAAACAATGCCAAATAGTGATAGTAATGCACTGTAATACTGTACCAGCCCCAAGTGCCAGTACAAGCAAGCATATAAAATTACCCTGGAAGACCAGAAAAAAAAAAACAATCCAAACCCACGACTTAAATATCACTAGACTGAGCCCCACCCACACCATACACTGGTAGAGTCTGTGACAGCATGGAGGAGCAGAAACAGACCAAACAGGGCAACAGCTCACAGCCACCGGCGTAATTTACACGGGGGATGGGGGGGTTATAACCCCCCCAATAATTTGATCCAGTCAATATAACCCCCCCAATAATTTGATCCAGTCAATATAACCCCCCCAATAAAATTGCATCATTTAAGTATACATATATTACATCAATA
>NW_013952565.1:735223-737913 GCF_001266775.1 Austrofundulus limnaeus | reverse complement strand
ATGCTCCACAAGCTAATATCTGTTAACCAGTTTAATAAATAACAGTGATTACATGGACTTTATAAGATTATTTTAATGTTAAACTGTTACATTATGTTCTGCTCAGATCACATTGAGCTAAATTAGGTCAAATCTGCTGACTTGTTGTAAAATGAGACGTTTTCCTGTTTATCTTCTGTTAATAAATCCATAACACAAACAGCTTTTCTGACATTATTTAAAACATTAGATAGATTATATAAACTGTAAAATATTAATAATAATTGGATTAATGTTATTGTTAATAGTTTTAATGATTTCTACATCGTCAGTCTTTTTTTTCTGCTCTGTTGTCAACATGTACAGTAATGAAAAATCCAGACTCTTGCCCGTTTAGCGTTAGCCGTTAGCTTCTCCAGCCGATCACATGGTCACGTGGGTTTTGAGCACTCCAGCTGTTCTATAGGACCTCCTTGTCCAAACCACAACTGGGGAAGTCCCTCTTCTCAGTCATCGCTTCCTCTGTTTTCATTGTCTGTTTTAAAGCTCTTTAAAATACATTTTGAGATGTTTTATGAAATAGTTGCACCCACATACTTGCACAAACTAACATTGAAGAGTTGTACAAAAGAAGACTGATGTAAGAACTAGCAGAGGAAAGGTGGTATAATGTAACTTCAGCTGAGAAAGAAAAGAAAATTGTAAAACTGAGCAAAGAAAAACAAATGCTGGAGTAGGACAGATTAAAAGATGGATGGATAAATTTTAGTGTTTTCAGTGAAATATGAATAGAAATAATTGCTGCGCTCTTCTCTCATCTTTAATGTTTAATACGCTATTATTCATCTTCCTCTGTCTCCAGTGGTTCTCTGTCAGAGACAGATACTCAGGAGGCTTTCATATGTACACTCATTCAAAACACAGTAAAATAAAAGCTTTTTTTTTTTTTAAATTAGGAACAACCGTATCACTGTTTTTATTTTGTACTGTTATATCTCATCGAATATGATTATTTTCAGTCAGACAAAGTGTGACACTTGATTTGCTGTTGTGGGTCTTCAGTCCACCAGGACATGGTGATCCTGACAAATTATATCAAACACAAACTGGACTTTTTCCATTCGATTCTTGAAGAAGTTTTCATCCAAGGAGATTTCTCCAAGTTATTGTATGAGAAATATTCCAGTGGATTCCAATTGATAGCAAGACAGATATTTTGTATTTAAAATTTTCTAAACGGTGTTGTTCCTTCAGTCTTCTTGTGGTGTTGGCAAAAACAAAAGTGGCAACATGAGCAGAAGCCTCGGAGCCACAAGAATCTGAAAATCCTGAAACAAATTGATGTCTGCCTTTTTCTGTTTATTAGCTCTTTGCCTCAGGAAATAGACTTACTAATAGCATTTTAGGTGTTCTGAAAAGTGGCACTTCATAAAGAGAATTAAGCACTACCGTACAGAGACACCCCGTGTGAATCAATATTAAGTATTGCTATCATTAGCTCACAATGAATTATTGCCTGCAATTATATAGATTATGGCATTAATCACGTGTTTAATTGGTCTTTTGTAGGCTCGTTATTAATTCAGAACAGCAGGGAATAAAAGTATATTCTTTTATTTATTAATGCATCTCCCCCCCCTTAGCCCACTCTCAGTAGTTCATGTTAAAGATAAGAGGCCCGTCGACATGAGAAACAAAAAAGAAATGGACAGTGTTATAGTTATTGTGAATCGTTAACAACCTCCCTGTTTAAGCTCTCGGGAGCATAGTTGCAACAGACCCCTTATGTAGAGTTTAACTCAGAAATAAATGGTTCTTGGGGATTCAGTAGATCCACGTGTTTCTCAGGTGTATCAAACCTGGCTGAACTTTCCACTTTGAGCCATGGATTTTGCGCACCTTTATTTTTAAAAAGGCAAATGATATAAAAGGATGTAGTTCTGTTCCTCATGCTGAGCTGAAATTTCTGTTCCTGCAGGTTGTGTGGTTGGGCCAAAAAATGGAATTGCTTAATCTGGGACTTTGGGATCTTGTGCCATTTCAGAGCAGTTTTAACAGAGATTATAACCCTGCTGGAGCAATTTCTAAAATCAGGGAGTGCAGTTTTCATTTGAAGGGCAGAATAAATATTTAGGGAGTTGTCCTGATGCATCTCAGTAATCCAGGTAAAAAATCAAAAGGAAAAAAATTGTATAGGTCTTCTGAACGGGTTCTTCTTTAATGAAACGTTTCGTCTCTCCTCCAAGAGACTTCTTCAGTCTGAGAGTTTCAGGCAAAATTCAGGCTTTTAAGCCCTGACTCCATGTGACTGATACTCACATCACATGGCTATCGTTCACCCTAATTAACACCTATTGTTAACAGGGGGTGAAGTGATACTGGCAATGGCAGCGCTGTAGGATGGGGACAGCTGAAAACGGAGGCCTCCACCTCTGTTTAATGATGGACGGTCTTTCTTTACAAAAATGGCTTCTTTTACTCCTCTCTCAAACCAACGTTCCTCTCTATCAAGAATGAGAACATCCTCATCTCTGAAAGAGTGACCATCTGAAAGAGACTCCACCCCCTGTTAACAATAGGTGTTAATTAGGGTGAACGATAGCCATGTGATGTGAGTATCAGTCGCATGGAGTCAGGGCTTAAAAGCCTGAATTTTGCCTGAAACTCTCAGACTGAAGAAGTCTCTTGGAGGAGAGACGAAACGTTTCATT
>NW_013952565.1:726724-729188 GCF_001266775.1 Austrofundulus limnaeus | reverse complement strand
GTGTCCAGGTGATACATAATCAGTATTCCACAACACTGTATATGAGGCCTCTCGAGACACAGTGTGCAAGAGAGTTAGACAGTGAGCAGTGTGGAGAGACAGACAGAGAGGCACAGAGACAGGCCACGTTCTCTGTGTTTCCTGTTGTTGCAATAAAACTCAGCTGATCATCCCACGGAGTACCTTCATTCTTGGCCAGCGTATTTCTGTCTCTGTTGTTAAATAAATATTGCCATAACACAGACCAAATCATAAGGTCTCCCATCACAACATTATATCTCTTACCGACTTCACCTTGATTTGCTTTTGTTCATTTTTTCTCTTTAAAGCAAAATTTCTTCAATATTTTTCATGATGCTGCTGTTTATCTAGAATCAAAATATAAAATCTGTCATTAAAATATATTTTACAAACCTTTACAAATCAAAGATAAATGTTTCAAAATCTGTGCATGTGTGTCTGCATATGCTGTGTACAGTGAGGTCTCTCTTTAAGGTTGTTTGTAACTCACCAGTCGAGCCGACCGTGTCCCACAACAATGTGAGGTTCCAAAAATGCGATCAGTATTGTGGAACCAAAGGAGGAGTGGGTTGTGACTTAGCACCTCTGATGTGGACCACTGTGCACAAAGGCTGTGTCTCAGTTCATGGGCTGCATCCTCATGAGTGAGCATTTGTCAGCTGCATACACCACTGCCCCGCGCAGAGTGCTGTCCCAATTTGAAGGCTCCTCCTCATGCGGCCCACAAAATCTCAAAAATCAAGCATGCATCCAAGTATCCTTCCCGGACGAGGATATCCCAGGATTCAATGCGCTGACAGCAAACTAAACGCGTACCGTTTTAATTGTGAAGTTATTCTTCAGGTGAAAAGACGTGTAAATACACGTCCCAACACATTTTTAGTCTGATATGAAACCGATCACTATGTGGCGCTTGGTCACGCAAACATGCGTCAAGCTGACGTCAAGCGAAGGCTACAACGTCTTACAGCAGTTTCATGCTGCCTACCTGGACTGGGAAGGAAGTGGCCCAGGTACTACGTAAGTAAGTAAGTAAATAAGTAAATTAATTAATTAATTAATTAATTCGGGGGAGGGGCAGTTTAGACCGGTCATGCAGCAAAACATAGTTACGCTATCGTACGTACTCATGAGGATGCAACCAATGAATTGAGACACAGCCATATTGTGTGCTGGGCGTCTCCCATACTGAATCCCACTGCTTCCTGGTCTCAAGCCGGGTACACACCAAACGCGTTTGGAGCAGCCAAAGCAGCCAGTTTTCATGCAAAGTCTATGGTGGACGCGCATCTTGGAGCAGTGCAGCACATAGTGGCGCATTTTGCCAGTTGAGAGCAACGCGCAACAGCGGCTGCTAAAGTTCAACAAATTGAACTTTGGCTGCTCGCCGCGCAGCAGCAACCAGTCGGGAGAGAATATATTTTTCACGTGACTGTTTCATGAACCCGACACAGACTGACAGGAGCCTTTTTAGCAGAAATCGACAGTCTGCAGTTGGTGTTTCTAGCTGGAGAGATCCGCACCGATGTGATGAGGCAGCAGCAGTTCGCTGAGCTCAGGGCAAAAAAAAGGATCAGCTCTCAGTTCCTGGAGTGGCAAAACTTTAGTAAATAAAACAAAGCCATTGTATTTATTTCACCCGTCATTAAAGACAGACTGGAAAAAAACCAAGACCCTCTTCCCTCTACAGCCTCTAGTCTGGTCCCGATCTGGAAAAAAATTAAATAAAAAAAGTCCATGAGAGCACCTCTAAATTATCTGGTGAATTAATTATCTGCTCTGTGCGCAACGTTCTCAAATAAAGCAAAGCTATTTTATTTATTTTATCTTCATTTAAACATCAACCGACCGGAAAAAGAACAAAGACGCTCCTCCCATTGCGCGTCTTTAGACGCGTTTGGTGTGTACGCAGCTTCATCGACCATCTGCCATTGCTACATTACATTCTCAAGCCACAATGCTGGCTAACCCTTCCATTTTTCTCCATTACGACGCAGACACCTCCTCGCCTGATGGCTCAGAGGTGTAACAGCAGCGGGTTGACTTCAACCCTTCATTCTGCCTCTGTCCTTTCATAAATCACATTGGTCAGGTTTGACGTACTTTGTGAAAGGGGCTAGTGGTGATCAACTGGTGGCCCACGGGCCATGTCCAACATGTTTAGCTCATTCCCTTCAGCCTACCAAGTAATAAATTATTAATAAATCAAACACAATCTGGCACAGTAATGAACCTTCTCACTCACAGCTCTAGATCTGGTCTGGACACACAGCAGTGAACAAAGCTGCTGCTGAGCCTGCTGAGGTGCACTGGAGTAAGAAGTGAGACAACTAAAACATGGGAGATTCTGGTCTAAGTCCAATGTTGGGCTTGATTTTTATTTAAATTATTTTTTAATATAATCTTAGCTCTCTGAGCCCCACATTAAGAAAAAGTTCATATC
>NW_013952565.1:718573-726467 GCF_001266775.1 Austrofundulus limnaeus | reverse complement strand
TTTAATCAGGACAGTGCACATTAATGAACATTCTTATTCTTCTGTATAGACTGTAAATGGGCCAGGTTGTAACATAATTGCTTATTTACATCTGTAGTCTTGAGGCAGGAAGAAAGAGAGAGAGAAAAGAAAACATAATAAAGAAAAAATAAAAATACAAGATGTTCAGAAGAACAAGACAACATAAAATCACAATATACAACCATACATGCGAAACACAGATACATGTCCAGACAAATTACATACAACAATAAATTTAAAATAATTCAGTGAGTGCATGACTGGGAACTTTTGAGAAACAGTTTGAGATGCTTTTTAAATGTACAATAACTGGGACATTCCCTTAAATTTGTTGGGAGACTGTTCCAAAAGTGACCTCCTTTGACTGACGGAACAGTTTGTCCAAAGGATGTTTCCTCTGAGGAATCTCGAGGTCTCCTCTGGAGGAGGCTCTGCTGCTAAAACCTCTGTCAGTCCTTCGTTTAATATAACTAGAGAGTGGAGGTGAAGTTAAGCCATGAAGAACTTTTTATATTAAACAACAATTTTTTAAATGAATAAAATGTTCAAAATTGAGCATATTATATTTTTCTAAAATATTACACTGATGGAATGACAGGAGCTTTTGATCAAAGATTTTTAAAGGTTTTTGAATAACATTTCTATTGGTTTTAAAGTTGTGTCTCCAGTGAGTGACCAGGTTGTAATGCTGTAGTCCATGTGTGAAAATATCATATTACCTATAAATGTAATTTAATTTATGGTTTGAATGCAGTCTGAGAAGCAGGTCTGAGCACTAATGATTTTACTTGCTTTGTTTGAGTGTGAACCTGATCTCCTCGGTCCTCCCAGACGGTCTTTGCATGAAGCCACAGACAGGAAGTCAAACATTTAATTATTTAAAAGAGGTATTTTTGTTATTTCTTTTGCATCATCTGGTTATTCTTTTTTTGCCATATGATGATAGTTTGCTTTTTTTTTAACTTGGTTTCTCTTCTGTCTTGCACATTTCCTCTTTTTCTCCTCTGTCTAATCTTTTTTCCACTCTTCTCAGCTGTTCTCATATTTCTATCCTCTCATTTCTCCTGCCTTTTCTTTTCCCACTTTTTCCTTCCTCCTCTCTTTCACATGACAGTCTCCTCTCTCCCACTGTATCAGGTAGCAGGTGTGATATTGTGGCTTTTGCCCGTCACACTCTCATATTCCCTAATGCAAACTGGGAATGGCAACCTGTCAATAAAATGCCGTTTTAAATCAGTTATTTTAACTGCAACACAGACAAACCTGAAAGAAACGATACCGTCTCACAGTCCCGCCACTCGTTTGTTCCCTTTCCTGTGCGCAGTCTCTCTCTCTCGGACACTTTGCTCATGTGTAAGAGCCACCGCTTTGCTCTGAGTTACTGGCAGAGATCCTCCACCTCTGTTTTTCTTTGTGTCTGACACGCTCACACACAGATCTCTTCTGTGTCCAGCTCTCACAGTGACAGCGACAGCCTCGTCTCCCTTCATGTCTGTGAGATGTTCACATCAAAAACTCCTTCCCCTCCATCTCTCACTTTTTTTGGTGATCGCTGTTAAATGACTGAAGCTCCTTCTGTCTTTCCTCAATCAAGCATCTAAACATGCAAGTGTATAAACTCGTACACCCAGATGCAGGTAGGCACACGCACACGCACACTTTGTCTTACTGTGTGCGTGTGCGCACACACACACGCCAAGGCATCCTGTCTCTAACAGAACAACACTGCCCTCTTCAGTCTGAGTTAAATAATTATAGAAAACCCAGAAAGAAACGAACGCTGTGTGTTTAAAACCATCTATTTGATCTTTTCAATTAAATGTATATTTTGTTATTTCAGATTAACAAGAGCAGCAGAAGGAATTATGTGATTTTAGTTTATTTGAAATCAGAGCAGAATTTATCAAACATCTTTTACTGTGTTCAGTCTGTCTACAACACTGTAACTGACTGGATTGACTCAGAACAACTTTGATTATTTTATTAATGTAGTAAAATCTCATTTACCTGTCTAAACTCAATTAGCTCTAAAGTTAATTTAGTTTAGACAGATATTAAAGTTTATTTTTTACGTTTTTATAAAAAGACTTTGACCTGATTCAAATGCATGTATGGACACTAAGTATTGAGTGCAAAAACATACAGTGAACGGGTCACTGCTTTATTCAGTTTTACAACAAAAGACATTACTTTGAGTGTAGATACATTTACTGCAGTAAAGTACACTCACACACTTATACACATGCTTAGTTTCACAGTTAAACAGTGTAACAGAGCTTTACGCCTCAGCCTCAGTACTTTTGTATGGCTGGCAGATTTCCTTTATTTAACCCAAACAGAAGGCAGCATCGTCAGAGCACACACACACACACACACACACACACACACACACACACACACACACACACACACACACACACACACACACACACACACACACTCAGAGACACATTGATCAGAGGTTGGGCTGAACATGGCAGGCTGTGAGGTATGTTAAGCGGGGTAAGCAGTAGAAAGAGAAACAAGAAAGGTGTAGTGAACCGTTCTGATGTGTGTGTGTGTGTGTGTGTGTGTGTGTGTGNAAAAAAACAACACCACTAACAAGTTCTAAGTCCCTCATCAAATATGAACGCTTAGTCAGGTTCTGCATCATGTATTGATGCGTCAGATTAGGTTTTAGGTCTTGGATTAATGTTTAATGAATTTAGGGATAAGAGTCGTGGTTACGGTCAGTTGTTGCACATTTTATATGTTTTTCAAAAACATGAGAAGGGGCTCTTCCTCCTCGTTCTCATGTCGTCAATAAATGACGAGAGGTTGGTTATTCTCGATGTATCTATAAGCTTTGCAGAGGGAGCCTGACAAACATCCATATTATGACGACTGCGGAGAGAGAATTCACTGGCACAACACAATCAACGCTGCAGAAAGTACTTTACAAAAGTGGAAAAAATGGCTACAAATGTTAACTGAAGCTCTGACCCAATTAATTGCCCTTTGACGACCAGCCGTTTTCAGTCATTGATGATACTGAGTTTCATCGTCTTCCTTATTAATCTGAGCCTCGATTTGACTTTCACCACCATAAAGGCATTACCAAACATGTACAGCTCTGAAAAAACACATTAAAAGCCTGTTACAGGATGCTTCTGCATTCAGCTCGATAACAAATTTGCTGAAGATTTTAATTCTCCAGAGAGTCTTGTTACAAGCGAAGCAACTTCAGGATTGAAGCAGTAGCATTCGTTTAGCAGATGCATCTGATGGTGCGCTACAGACGTGGAATATTCCTAAAACTTTAGTTCATGGTGTGCTCAGGGACCAGGCTGAAAACATGATCAAGGCTCTGAGTGATGCCGGCCTCTCTAGCCTACCGGGTGTCGCTCAAACCCTCCAGCTGGGCTGGTAATGAGGGTCTTTTGGATCAGATTAGAGTAGCTGAAGAAGACGGTGTTGGATGTAGAAGTGGCCTAGATAAATAGAAAGCCACCTTATTACCTTCTTCTAAATAAAGGAAATGTGTTTTTAAAGTCATTGTGTAATGTTTAAGCAACTCATTCACTCGGTATCAGTACCCAAACTAGTATTTAAATATACTTTATCTTGAATCTTTTAGGTAATCAGGTTGTTTAATAGAGTTTATCAACTGAGGTTTTTATGAATAATTTATCCTCCTACAACTTATGTGTGTGTGGATGGTTGTTATCTGTGTGTGTGAGGCTCTGCTTCTGCTCAGTCCTCCTCCTCGTGTGTGTGTGTGTGTGTGTGTGTGTGTGTGTGTGTGTGTGTGTGTGTGTGTGTGTGTGTGTGCCTGCGGGTAAAGCCAGCACAATGTTGCTCAAAAACTTGTCACAAATTAATTTTGTTCTTATGTACTACATTATTGAATTAAGGAAAAAGTTTTTAAAAAAGCATAAGAAATGTATATAATGTACATAATATTGTTTTTGCTTGTGTAACATAAAATAATCACTGTATTAAAGTGTTTTTGAGACAAAATGTATAAATTACCTAAATACTGATACTAAATACCATAAAGTGGTATGGTAAATATTTAATAACCAAATCTCCATATAGAAACATTTGCTAGAAATTAAGTTATTTTATTTCAAACATTTTACTGTCTGTTTTAAAATACTGCAAAAAAATCTAAATTAAATAATTTAACTCACTGTATTATGCAGACATCATTTTGAAATGTCAGTTAAGTTTTTTTTTCCACTTGAAATTTGATTTGGAAGCTGTTTTATGCTGACAGTTCAGTTAATGATCATAAAATACCCTTATGACAGCTTTAAGGATTCATGCTCACAGATTTACATCTGTAATCAGAGATGGTTTTTATCTTAAAGGAAGAAAAGTTTTTTTTCCTGACTCATTAGACAGGAAAAAAATGCTATTTGGGAGTATGTTAAATTTTTGGTAACTACTGGTGTTTAAATAATAAAAGCATATTTTTCTGTGGAGGCGCTTAGTTCAGTCACAGTGTGATTTTTTTATTTTTTTAGTCTGCATAGTGAGTTCCTCTAAATAAATCATGTCTGGACACTGTAGCCTAAACGCATACAGAGGTATCATAATTATCATAGATCAAAAGCTGATGACATTACAGCGTTTGGACCAGTCCTATCCCATGTCAGTTCCACGGCTGCCCATCTTTACGTTGTTTCATTATTGAGTTATGGCATGCATAATTTAACACCGACAGATATGGATCCATCCGTTGAGAGAGAGTGCGGAAGGAGCTGAGGGAAAGAGAAAGCCAGGACAAGCTTTTTCTTTTTCTTTTTTTTTTTTTTTTTCTCGTGGCTTTCACTTTTCTGCTTTTCTTCTCTTTTTAGTTTAGGGTTTCTCTTTCCATCCTTCGTCCTAGAGTGCTGTATACCCTGATGTTCAAGTCAGTTTTTAAACATTCCATGTCTGAAAATTTCAAAAATGTAGAACGGTGTATCAGAAATATTTGTAATGTATCGTGCATGCTCATTTAAATTTACCACGGATTTTTTTCAAACGATCTTTATTTTATTCAGCTCATATTTATACTTCCATTACATGTTTGTGTGCTACAGGTCTGTTGCCGTTCACAGACTACAGTTTTGTGCTGGTCGCCTGTACGACTGTTGGATGTGGAACCAGCAAACCTGCAACAGGACGCACCCTGCAAGCCTCACCTACTGGTACATGCACACACACACACACACACACACACACACACACACACACACACACACACACACGTAACACATATTTTTAGTTTTTAGATAAATATTTATAGATTATGGTGTGGTTGTACCAGTTGCAGCTTGTTTTTATGTATAAATGTCTTAACTAATTAAAAAATTTAAATACACACCAAAACTGTTTGTTTCTTTTTCATCATTATTATGAAAAATGTGTAGTATTTTTTTAAATGCCTGTTTTGTGACTATGATTGCTAAATTTGTAGATTCATTTAAAATATTGTAATCTCAAAAGTTCCTTTCTAGTGTTTTTGTACAATTTAACTTTTATATTTGCTGTTTTTTATTTGAAGTTCTTTCTTTGTCTTTTTATTTTACTTTTTTCTGGTTTCTGTTCATTTGTGGTCATTTTTCTCCCCTCATCTTCCTCTCTGTGTTCTACAGATGAGTTACACTAGACAAAAAGTATTTTTATTATATTTCTTTTTCATAATTTTTTCTGCTTTTAAAAGTCAGTTTGCTCATATCTCCTGATTGGTTTCTTATATTTCTGTTTAATATAATTTATTTTCCCTCTCCATCTTAAACCTTTATGTTAACCCCTTTCTGCTTTAGATTTTGCCTTTGTGCTCATTTGAATGTTTTCTATCTTTTTTTAATATATATTTTGCTTCTGCTCCCTCCCACCACTGTAGTTTTCCTTGTGTCTCAGTATCCACTACATCTTATGTTGGAAGTACAATATTATTTATAACTGGAATGAATTTTGAACTTATTTTTAGAGGGAAGGGGCTTAATTTTAAATAATTCTCTGGCAGAACTAGAAGCTCTTTGGGCATTTTTATTCCTTTTTCTTGAGATTTCAGTATTAAAACGTATTTCAGGTTTTGTGTTCATGTTCTTTTCACATTTTTTAATTCAACCAGGATATTTTGCTTTGTTTTTGAAAACAAACAGTCCTTTTAGATTTGTTGTCGACCACTTTTCTGGCAAGTCCACTGGTTTAAAACAGCAAAATCTTTTAAGGCACCACAATCAGCAGTTGGTTTAAATAAAAAGAGAGAAATTCTGATTGTAGAAATGCTCATTTTTTTTCTCTTCTTGCCTCCTGTTCTTCTCCAGGTGTGTGGTCGAGCCCGAGACACCTGATCATAAACACATCAGTGGTGGAGCTGTACTGGGATCAGCCATCTCAGCCTAATGGACTCATCTTGCAATACAGGCTTATTAGAAATGGTCTCACTGTTTTTACTGGAGACCATCAAGACCTGAATTTTACTGACACCAAACTCCTGCCAAAGCACAGGTTCAGACGTTGCTCTCACACACATTTACTCACGTGTGAAAATATGTGGAAAATATGTGTTTGTGCAAAAATAGAAGCAACACCACTTTTCCTGTGTTTCATTGCATAACTTTTAAAAGTCTGTTTTTCATCATTTCCATCCATGTTTATGTTGGGGTCACCCTGTTTTAAAAGCATTCCCATCACCCCATCCCTGGCTCTCTCGGGGCTGCACTCTGTTCTTGTCTGTTTGTGCCAATTAATGAGCAAATATTTGACATACTCACAATGACGGATGCAAACATTACCACGGTTGCAAATTAAAATCACGAATCAGATCTGGCTTTTGCTTGCAGTCAGCAGTGGAGCGTAGATTTTATTTATCTGTTTATTTTCATTTAACCTTTATTAATCCGTGTGGTTTTTTTATTTTTTTAATCTAGATTGGATTTTCTGCTTTAATTATGGAAGTGTAAAAGTGTACCATCTCTCCTCCTGCTTTTTCTGCTTCTCCTCATCCTCTCTCATGAGACAATTTCCCTCTACCCCAAATAGAATTCATCCCGCAGTTCTCCAATCTCCCCCATGTTTGACTGAAAGGGAAAGGAAGACGTGCAAGGAGATAGAGCTGAATGTGTGTGTGACGTTTAATTTTCCCTAATTCCAGATAGTCTGCCAGGAGGCATTCCTGCCCGGACACTTGGCTTCTCGTCGCTTGTCTTTCCTCCTGCTCCCTCCCTTCTCTGCAGCCACACCGCCCCCTCCACTCCACCTGAACACACACTCATTCTCTTCCTCCTTTCCCTTCTTTTCCCAATTTAGCCCCGTGCCCAGAATTACACAGGGAGCACCGGCCCCATTATCCAAGCAGACTTGTGTGCGCGCGTGCGAGCGTGCGCCCTGGCATTCCTTTGTATGTGCGCACGTGTTTGTGCGTGGCACTGCTCAAAGTGGCCATTGATTATTTATGACAATGTTGATTAGCTGTCACTTTGCTTCGGCAGCCCAGGAAGTGTCTAAGATGACGAGAGAATTAACCTATTCCCTCTGGCTGGCCCCGCAGGACGGACACACACACACACACACACACACACACACACACACACACACACACACACACACACACACACACACACACACACACACACCATATTGCCAGTCAAACAGATGCAAATGCCCCACTCACCGATTACCTAATGCACACACACAATTTTACTTTTGATATCCCAAGGCGGTGTTTACATTTAAGTAAATATCTTCCAGTGATGAAGTGGTGAACTTCATTCTCCCTCTGAAACCGTATGCCGTGATAAAACTCTTCCTCTCCATCACACTCAGTCTCTTCTTCACTCTTCTCTCTCTCTCTCTCTCTCTCTCTCTCTCTCTCTCTCTCTCTCTCTCTCTCTCT
>NW_013952565.1:714169-718490 GCF_001266775.1 Austrofundulus limnaeus | reverse complement strand
AATCAGTTCTTGTTTAGTAAATCAGTCTCAAAACAAGATCAAACAGACTTTTTGGCTGGATATAAGATTTTAAAACTTGGTAAGATTGACAGTTTTTGCAGTGTAGGAGTGCATGGATATCTTTCTATTCTGTTTGGGTCATATTTTCCAACCTGTTCAGTTTTCTCTATCTTCTTTGACGTTTTCCTAAATATTACTTCAAATCATTTGTAACAGAACTTCTAAATAATGTCTGGACTTAACAACTACAATTTTTCTTCCTTCTCCTCTACCTCTGGGTCAGACTCTGGCTCCAACATGTAAGGCTGGATAAGTCTTTCCTTGTTGACATCTTTTAATTAATTTGTAAATAAATATCGGAGCTGCTAAATAGTCGTAAAGCCAATCAAACTAAAATGAACCCCTCTGGAAGCTCCCACTTCCGCACGTCTTCCAGGGAGTGGTGCTCTGTGGGGCTCCAGGGAGGTTCTATGTACAAATAGGCGGTGCTTTGTACCAGCATGCATTTAGTCAGCTACACTTGTCTACCACAGGTGATTTGTAGAGTTTTCAAACTTGCATGAATGAGTAAAAGCAACACTCTGGGTATGCTTTTGATGAGGAAATGACATAACATGATATAAAGCTCAAAAAAGCTTATTTTGCGTTATACCCCCATTTAAATATAAATAATGCTCAGATAAATATTAACTGAGTACATGTCATTAATTGTGGTGCTAGACATTATCTTCTATTCTTGCTGCTGTTCATAATTGTAATATTGTTGTATAAAGCTGCCTTCTCCGCACTTTTTTCTACTTCAGATATACATATGAACTGGAAGCCAGTACAGCAGGTGGCACTGGTGTGAGTGACAAATACACTATAGAAACACCGGCATCCTGCCCCACTGGGATCCCACCTCCGCACAACATGACAGTGTCAGGCCCTTACTCCATCTCTCTTGCCTGGTCCCCTCCTGGTGAGTCATCATCCAAGTGAGAAGGTGTTGGAACAACTTTATAGATGCATGAACTTGAAGTCCTTCTTTCTTTGTGTTTTACTTGTTTGTAACATTTTATCTTTCAGGTATTTAAAGTCAAACATCAAATAAAAAAAGCTTTTTTCTCTGAATATTTTTATTATCTTAGCTTATTTATTTCTATGTAAAGGTGCGTTTAGCGAGTTATTAAAACAAACCAAACCAGAGAGACAAAGGTCAGCATAAAGCAAAAGCTGTGAGTGGTTTTCCATTCACCTTCTGGCCTTTCAAGACCTGCACACATACACAGGCATACAGGAGCGTGCACTTGGGGCTGAGTTTCATGCTTATGGGGCAGTGATTGTCTGCCCTAACCCATCTATCATTGGCTATTACTCTCTCATTAGGTTGATTTCCCATTTCAGAAACTGCTTAAAGGGCCAACTAGCAAAGACACTCCACTTTGTTTTGTGTGTGTGTGTTTTGTTTCTTTATGTTTGTGTCTGTGTTTATGTATGAGTTTCTGTACATGTGTATTTGAAAGTGTGTGTGTGCGCATGAGCTTCATTGTGAGATATTTCCATAGGCAGGCCCATTCTATCGTCATTATGGGTTGATTTTAAAGGTGAGGAAATATCGGCTGGGTTCTCACGCTTGGTTAACTCCCTGAGCCCAGAGTCTGGAGTGTTTTCATCTTGTGTGTGTACATCTGTGTGTGTGTGAATCTCTGGCAGTGTGTCTAGCTGTGTATGTGTGTGTGCATGCATATGTGTTTGTTCTTCATATGCATAAACTGGCTGCCAAAGCACTGACGTATGGCTGTTAAAGACAGTTTATTCAAGATGTTGGGGTGTAGGATTAGAGTTTGTGGCTGTCTGTGAAGGTATGTGTGTGTCTCAGAGAATTAAGTCTTGTAATATATTTTTGTGGGGGGTTTTAGTATACAAGAATGCATGTGTGAATTTGAAATAGTAAGGATTATGTATGTGAAATGAACAACAGCAAAGCAGCTGAGTGGTTGTAAATAATAGAACCTAAACATCTCGTGTGTGCCTTATGTGAAGGTGTAGTGTCTCTCCATATATAAGCCCAATGTGCTAAAGTCACAGGTGTGTGTGTGTGTGTGTGTGTGTGTGTGTGGTATGTGTGTGTGCACATGGGCATATGTGAGTTGGGGGAGTGAATAATTGAAGTCTTTCATTTGTCTGGTAATCAGTTCGTTCTCGAGATATCTAGAGTTCATGAATGTTGAATAACCCATCACAATACAGTTGGCCTGAATTATGGAAAAACCTCCGGTGAGAATATTAACAAAGTCTAAAGGTGTGTGTGTGTGTAAGGGTGTGTGTGTGTGTGCTGGCTGTATACATTTGAGTGCATTTGTCTAGCTTTTTGAGGCCACCGTGCTGGAATTGTAAAGTCAAAATCTGTCAGCTTAGTCGATACAAATTATCTCGTTTAATTATGAATAAAACTCTGACTGGTCAGTGTTTTGTATCCTAATGATAAACGGTTATGACCAGGTCTTTATTGAAGATATTTGAAAACATAATCCTTATCTCATCTGTCTGAAACTAAACATCTTTTCTAATTCACAGCTCAACTACACAGCAGCCAGAATGTGAAGTACAATGTCCTGTTAAATCCAGGAAGCCCGAGTGCCATAATACATCACGCTGGCCAAAACCTGCACCTCTCTGTGACAGGTCTAGACCCTTTCACTCTTTACTATGTAAGAGTGCAAGCCTGTCAGAATGGCAAGTATTTTTTCACTTACATCATCCACAGTAACACAATTGGAGAAAAGAGGAGGTCCTGCAGAGAGAAACTAGAGTATGTATCAGGAACAACAGAGGCTATGGTGTGTAAAAAGTTTGTGAGAGTCAAAATTGGCAGGCCACTCAGACGAAAAGAAATTACTGCTTACAGAATGACAATGAAAGTTGTTAGAAATCATCCTGTTTGTTTTTTAGAGGGCTGTGGAGTAGGAAAAGGTGTGTATGTTCGCACTTTGGAGACTACACCAGAAGGTCTGCTGCCCCCTGAAGTAACAGCAGTTGGGCCTAATATCTTGGAGATTCACTGGTCAGCCCCCAAAAAACCAAATGGACTCATCACCTCCTACCACGTGTACAGGTAATTTAGAGCACTCAGAGACATACAACAAGTGTTGACTTTATTAATATATGAAATTAACTTATCAGTGTTAGATTTTATGTCCAGGAATTTTAGGTTGGCTCCAATGTTTTCAAATGCTTTCAGCACCAGTGAGTACAGAAGCAAACAGTAACACACACTGTGCATCATGTACTTTTAATATAAAATGTTTGTGCATATATAATAATATGTTAGATACATGGAAACAGAGACGTTTTGGTGATGCATCCTCGAGGTAACGTCTGTTTACCACTCTTCGCACGATGTGTGTGAATGCATGTGTGTGTGAGCGAGTGTGTGTGTGTGTGTGTGTGTGTGTGTGTGTGTGTTAAAGCACGCTGAAGGTCGTGGTCTGCTTGTTGACCAAAGACTGTGCGATCTGTATGCAGGGTCAGACCAGACTAAGCCCTTTAAGTCCTCAGGAAACAGGCATTAGCATAGCTCTACACACACTAGCACACACACACACTCACTGACACATCTGGAATCATCAGACTTAAGCAGACAGGGACTTGGATAAAACAGAAAAATGTCTGTCTTTCTTTCTCTGATACACACACCTGAAAGCCTGCGTAATCAAGACCCGTGGGCTTACCAAGACATCGGGCTGCTTGCATCAGCCAAGAGCTTAAACACAATGTTTAAGACGTGAGGCTACATTTTTCATTTCAGCTCCACAGAAGCCATTTTTAAAGTTTCAAAGTTTATTTTAAAGTAGCCCTCCTGCTTTGGAGCATGCTGTGGACTTAAATACTAAAAGGGTTGCTTGTTTAAGAAAGTTTTATACCCTTGTGGCTTATGGCTGTGAGTGATCAGTGCTGTTCCAATCCATCACTATTCACCTCTGAAGTGCCCTTTAGCATGACATCTCACCTATTCAAATGTTTTTCAGGCACCTATTCCAAGCCACCATGCTGGAGGTGTCTGTCTAAACCAGGGGTCTGCAGCCTGCAGCTCTGGAGCCACATGTGTCTCTTTAGTCCCTCTGCAGCAGCTCTTTGAAGCATTAATCAAAATGAACATGATATAGATATTTTTGTTGTTGTTTTTTATACCCACAACAGTAGTTTGACAATTCCAGTAATCCAACTTCCAAACTAAAGTGCACTCTCATTTTAGGAAATCCTGACGGATTTGTTTTGAATACCTATAAGACTATTCGCTGAGAGCAATTTTTTTTATTATTATTTTATGCGTATATAT
>NW_013952565.1:697226-713263 GCF_001266775.1 Austrofundulus limnaeus | reverse complement strand
GTGTCATGACGGCCCAGTGGCCGTGCCCAGAGGCACTGTCGCCTCACAGCAAGAAAGTCCTGGGTTAGATCCCTGGCTTGGACCTGGGGTCTTTCTTTGTGGAGTTTGCATGTTCTCCTCATGCTTGCATGGATTCTCTCCAGTTTCCCCCACAGAACAAAACATACCTTCAGGCCCAGGCCATCCTTAAAAAAGACGTCTGTGATCTCAATATGATTTGCCTGGTTAAACAAGAGTAAAATTAAAAAAAATAGACAAGAATGAAAATTTTAAAAGATTTTATTAAATTTGGTATAAGCCAGCCAGTTGATAATCATAGTACGTTTTGTGGTTCTGAACATATTTAATCAACGAGTTAAGAGAAAGAACTGGCTCTTTTGATTGTAAAGGTTGCAGACCCCTAGAGCCTGTTGGCTCAGTGTTTCTTGTATAAAAGGTTATTAGCAGAAATTGCTATTGTGTGTGCACAAATAACATGTACAGTATGGTAAATAAAGAACTATTGGTGATTGTCATAATAACAATGCAAGCAGAAGTGACAATGCCAACAGCAGACCTGACCAGATTTCTTTGACCTCTTTAAACTTTCTTGCAGTATAGTTGGCTATAGTTTCTCTGTGCATGAAACAGTGAGGTCAGGGAGTCAAGGAGTCCCAACCCGGTCTGACTCTCTGTGACAAGGACTAGCAAAAATAAATAATCCTATAACTTGTCTCACTGTAGGCGTCCATTAGGAACAGAAGAGGAGCTGCTGGTTTTTATCTGGTCCAGTGGCCCACTTGAATTTGTTGATGCAAGCCCCGACCTACGACCCTTCAGCTTCTTCCAGTACAAGATTCGTGCCTTCAACTCCAAAGGCTCAGTTCTGAGTCAGTGGACTTTAGCTCAAACATTACAGGGAAAACCACAAAACATGGCCCCTCCTGTGGTAACACCTTCTGGTAAGTTCACCTTTTAAAACTAGGTGTTATATTATTGACTGTAGCACTTGTAAAACACACTGCTTAATTTAACAGGTGCATATTCAGTCCACCTTAAATGGAATGAACCAGGCCAGCCCAATGGTCTCATTTCCCATTATAGACTGGTTTACATGAAGCACCAACAGGACCCGACTCTCAGCACAGCTACAGTGACTGCTCTCACTGTAGAGGTAAAAACACACACAAACACACCAAGATGTGACGACAGTCTCCACCTGATCACATGTGGTTTATAGATGCTTTATGGTATTGTTTAGTATCAGCAGAGGTTTGTAGTTCTTGATTAGGATGCTCGCATGTAAAACCTTGTTTGTGCACAAACAGAAATATTTGAAAACATGTGAAGTAATTATTTGAAAATTGTTGCACAAACTATGCTGTTATAATGTAAAGTATGCAGTGTGTTTGAAGTGTTTTTATGATTTGCAATGAATATAAAGAAATTTGGACTTACTGTGATGATTTTGCCATCTGGTTTGCCAATGAGGAGTTTGAAAACATCAACACACACACGCACGCACACACACACACTCACACACACATACACTAAAACCCATGGCCTGCTACTCTCCAGGGCCCTTCCTTTAAATCCGTGCAATTTCTGATGTTCTAACACAAGCAATACCAGTGAACATTAAAATATAAATCCACCTAAATACATGCACTTATACAGCACACTTGTACACATTATGTTAAAGGGGCAATATTATGTGTTTCTCAGGCATATATTTAAATACTGCACCATAATAAAGTTTCTATGTCACCTTTAGTTGTTATTAAAATGCTGTTTTTATGCTTAAATAGAAAAACTTATCTTCTCATCACTTCCTCTTCTAAACGCCTTGAAATTGGTCTCTGCCTCTTTAAGAACCACCTTCCGCTCCTGCCCCGTCCCATTTCAGTGTGGGTGGGGTGGGGGTTGTGCGCACGCTATGATGCAGTCTACTTGGCATCTGAAAATACATTTAAATACCTCAAAGGTATTTTGAATCTGAAAAGAGTTTCACTGAGTGAGAAGTAGTGTTAAGAGCAGCAGACAGTTAAGTTTCACTTTCACTTTGCTCTGTTACTGCTGAGAGCCGGCAGGAGTCATGGGCAGGGTGTCGGGGTGTGTGGGGTTGGGGGTGGGGAGATGTGCTCCGTGATGAGGAAGTTTGGCTTAAAGACACGTCCCAGGGGCATTTCTGGTACCAAAAGGCGTTTCTGGTCCCCACCTGTCGTTTTGCTCCTCAGCATTGCTTCCTAAAAACGCTGCAGGATTTCTCAAACATGCATGAATGAGTCAAAGCAAGGCTTTGGGCATATTTTTATGAGAGTATAACATTATAACATGATATAAAACTCAAAAAAGTTGATTTTACATGATATTGCCCCTTTAACACATGCCATCTAGTCTCATTACAAGCCGGCTGTTACATTCACCTGAAGCTCCCATAAGCTGGTCAGTATTGCTGACTGTCTCTTACCCTAATGTGTGTTTGAATTAATCACCTACCCTTTGTTGCGTTGATCCTCTGATATTTTACAATCAGTTAAACAAGGAAACAAATCTGGAAAAGCAAGAGACTTAAGTCAGTGTTCAAACTTAGAAAAGTCTTGTTTTACAGTCAGAAACCGACACTGGCCGAAGCACAAGACCTTAAAAGCAAGGAAAAATCAAAGTAGAGAGTCACAGTGGGGTACTATAAAGAAAAGTGATTGAAGAAGAGGAGGGATGAGACAGGGTGATAGATCAGAGTAAGGGAATAAACGAGGGACAAGAGGTAGAAGTATGGATCTATATTCTGTCCATACGTGTGGCCTCTTCTCTCGTTGTGACCTTTGGCTTGTCACTCATAATTAATACAAGATGTAAATGGAGACCTTTCACCTTCTCATTGATATGGAACACTTTGTGTTTGTGTGTTTGTGTGTGAGCTTGTGTGTGTGTGTGAGAGAGAGGGAGAGAAAGAAAGGAGCTCATTGACATGGCATAGACTTATTTTGGCTGGGGTCATTTGTCACAGAGTAGCCTTCAGCTGATGCACTATAGTTTTTAAGAACATACAAAGAAAGTAAAAATTGAAAACAAAGTTTTCATTGAACTGGGACAGAGTAGAAGTTTTATGAGTTAGTGTTTTTCTTTTTGTGTGTGTGGTGTGAGCTTGTTTTAGAGATGAGTTGTCTGAATAAAGTATCAGGTGAATATAAATTTACAATATAAATGTTGAGCACCCCACAAATGTCCTTTACTCTTCTTAGAATACACAACATTTCTTAGCTTTACTTACATATTGTTTGTGCATTTCTGTTTAGTTTGTGCATATTTGTGTGTACTAATCTCAGACTGGGCTAAAAACCCTGGTCTGTGCCAGCTTGGCTGATTAATGGGGTCGTCATGGCAATCAGACGGAATGAGGGTATGAAACGCAGGCGGCCTGCCTCTCTAGACCCCTACGCGTCGCCTGGCATGCGCACACACAAACACACGCACTCAGAGCTCATACACATTCCCAAATTCACTCTACATTACCTTACACCTCTGACAGACATGTTTTCACTCTGCAAGAAGGAGCACCACTGTCTTGATTGCTTTCTTGTGTGTTTTCTGTTTACTTTTTGTTTATTTTTCATCATTTCTTCACAAAGGTTACCTAAAATTCCCCCACTTTATAAAACAGCTGGAGTCTTTATTGTTCATTCGTTTTGTTTTCCCCACTGTTCCTCTTTCATGTAAATCTAAGTTTCTGTGACTTTTATAACTGGGGATTGCGTTCTCAGCGCTGTCCCTTTTTGTCCATCTGTGTTTTTCTCTTTTCAGTTTTCTCTACACTCTTTTAGTTCTCACTCCTTAACCCCTCTCAGCTACACTCCATATTGTCTCCAGTCTTCCCCCTTACTTCCTTTATCGCTCCTTCGCTTCTTCCTTTCACTCCTTTCTCCTCCTTCTTGCTGCCATTTTCTCTCTCTTTCCTCTTTACTGTCCTTCCATGCCTCCCTTGGCTCTTCCAGATGTTACACTGCGGCCCTTGGGATTGCTGGTGAAAGGAGACGATGGGCCTATGTGTGCGTGCGAGTGTGTGTTTGTTACTCTGTGCGCATACATATGTCTGAATATGGTTTTCTGTGCGCTTGTAGATTTAAGGCATTAAGGTTTGTGTGTGTACATGCAACAGTGTGTGTGTGTGAGCTGTATTAATACATCCCATTGATCAGAGCAGGACCCCTGACAGTCATCATCCCTGAGAACCATCTGGCCGACGCCTGACGCTCCCTCACCCAAACAGAAGCTGACACCCTATTAATCTGCTACTGCCATGCATACATACGCGTGTTTCTGTGTGTGTTCAGCGAATCAGTAACAGTATGTAGCAAACACCGTGTAAAGGGTTTTTGGTTGCATACAACATGTTTGCCATATCTATATTTCTCCATACATGTTTGTGTGTGTGTTTATCAGTGCATATACGCATTTCAAATTCAAACCGCGTACACACACACGCGAAAGAGAGCGCACACCCCTCTGCCATCCGCCAACAACAGCCGGAGCTGAAGGGTGCTTGGAAATTAAGGTTATTACACAAATTGAGCCATATGGTCTAAATATTTCAGAGCTGAAATTTACTAGGCAATAAAAATGGCCCCTACCTCGGTAATGGTGTAAATTACAGCTTAACCACCAGCGCTAATGATGTCCTTCTGTACGCCCCGTAACCAACCGTACATGAAGGACACATTGTTTAAAAAATACCCCAGGAAAAGCAAAAGAGAAAGGGAGAGGGAGGCAAGCGTAAGAAGGGATGGGTTAGAAGAGGAATGTTGAAATGAATGGAAGAGAAATGGAAGATGGAAACTAAAGAGAGGGGGTGATTGATAAAGATAGTGGAGAAACAGTGAGTGAGAAAGGGCTAGCAGCATGTTTACAATCTGTTAGTTTACCATTAAGAACCCGTCAGAGAGAGTGGAACAGCATGGGACAGCCGGCGAACTGTGTCTCAAAACCAATATGAGGTTTTTGAACGTGGGCATGTCTCTTCACAATCAAAACATGTGTAGTTAAGTGTGCACGGTTGGAGTGTTTCACAGGATAGATGTGTTAGATATGTTGTTGAGGAGGGAAAAAAGTAACGTATACTGATGAAACACATCTGTAAATTTTACTACAACTTTTGGAATTTTGTATTTCTTTTTTTTTTCTATCAACCAAACAACGGACTTCACTGCTAATTCACAAGTATGGAAACCCCGGTTAAAGAACTGAAATAAGGACACACGACATACATTACACACTGGCACACACACACAAAAAACAATCTGATTTATAACCTGGTGAGATGTTGGGATAATTACTTTGGCTTGTCTCGTTCCTACATCTTAGAAGACAAATGTTTTCAAGTCTTTTTAGATTTCTATAGAACCAGTGTTGGATAAAGTGCCACAAATCAATACTTGGAGTGAAAGTACAAGTACCTTACCATAAAATTACTTAGATAAAAGGTAAAGTAAAAGTAAATTTCTCATATAAAATGTACTTAAGTATTAAAAGTAAAAGTACTGAGTAAAAGTGAGTGGTTAAAATTTCCAAAATGACATTTATTGGGAGGTGATCTCCCCAAAAACATTTTTCTAAAGGTCATGATTATAATTGTACATTAAAATGATAATGAAGGAAATTTTGAGATGCACTAGGCTACCTGTTTTAACTGCATAAATCTGCCACTGTCATCTTCACACTAGACTACACACTGTGCGTCTGCTATGTACTGCTGGAGTGTGAATTGTTTGTGTCCTGCATGTGGGATGGATCGCACAAACCAATATAGTGTCAGAATGGTATATATTTAAACTTCTCATCCATCCAGTCAAATTCACTCTATCCAGGAGACACAATTTATCTGGATAGTTTCTATATTTGTTTTTTAACAAGAGCAAGCCAGAATGAAAACAATCCCAAAATGAAAAAGGATTAATGGCTTTCTACGTCTTTGCTTTTCTAAAATGTAAGGAATAGAAAGTACAGATAATTGCCTGAAAATGTAAGGAGTAAAAATGAAAGTTTGGCTGAAAAATATTACTTAAGTAAAGCATAGATAACCCAAATTTCTACTTGAATACAACTGTTAGTTTGTTACTTTACACCATTGATTAGAACTATTGCTAGATTTATTTATCATGATGTAATAATAAATAATACATTATAAATACAATTTTTATTGTTGCTATAAAGCCTTCTTACTTTCTACTCTAACACCCATTTACCATCACCTAACTACAGAGGCTCTTGAGTGGAAGAAAGGAGTTTGGTAGCACAAGAAAAGCAAGGCTTTGCCCTTGCTCTCAGAAGATACCTTTTAACAAATGAGGGCGACAGAAAGGTTTGGAGGGGAGAAGGAAATGCAAAGCTGAGTGCACAAAGGATGAAGAGAAGAAGGAAGGATCGACAGGATAAGGAGGCTCAGATGTAGAGTTTGTTAGGTCCTCAGCCTATCAGACCCCTTATTTAAAGGTCTCCAACTCTGATTGGAGGACTCTTATCATTCTGAATAAACATCTAAATAATCATGCTACAATACTCCCTCTTCTCTTTACTGCAAATTTTCTTTCTGCCTTCTTATCTTTCCCACAGCTTCTCCACACAGCGCACTCTTCCATCCATCACATCATTTCTGTCTGCTTCTCTGCTTCTGCATCAAATTACAGTTTTTACGTTGCACTCATTCCTTGTCGTTGCCCCTACTTTCCCTCTTCTTCTGTCATTCTCTTTCAAGTGAGTTTACATTCCCCTGCCTCCTCTTTCTTCCTTCCTCTCACCACATGTTGTCTCTCTAACACAAACACACACATGCACACGGTCTTTCTCACAAAAATCACAGGTTGTGTGTTTTTGTGTCACTGTGAAGAGGGCACACCATCCAGTGTAGTGCTCTCCACTTGTTATAATGGGTGTTTAATGCTGCGTCTGCAATACAATAGGCATCACTTCAGTGGAATTTTGAGACAGGATGAGTGTGAGTTTTAAAAAAAGGGAATAAAAAGTGTTGGTTTATGTCTGATCTGTGAGCTCATTCAACTCTGGAGGAAAGAGTGTTTGGTATGCTTGCATGATTTTTTTCATAGTTTGGCTGGCCCTGTTAGTTATGCTATATAGCAACTTACGCATGTTTTGAATATTGTGTCTTATACAGTGAACCAACTTATAGTCTGGAAAATCTGATAATGTTTGTTTTGCTAGAGAGTAGTACTTTCTTAAACGTAATCATGCTTTTTGCCTCTGCAGTCCTGTTTTACAGCATGAATATCATGTTTTTATAATTATCCATCCATTATCTATACTTGCTTCTTTCTTTCAGGGTCACTGGTGCCCATATTCAGCAGTCACAGTGTGAGGGGCGGGGTACACCCTGGACAGATCGCAAGTTATAATTATTATTATAATTATCAGAGCTGGCTCTTGGCATAGGCGAGCTAGGCAGTTGCCTAGAGCACCATCTGCTGGAGGGGGCGCTGAACTATAGAAGAAAAAAGTAATTGTAATCCCTGGTGTCTGCTCAGCGCCCCTTTCAATTAGCTTTGTCTTAAAAAACTATAATGAAGTATTACAGGAAAAATAAACTACTCTACCCATCAAGCATTTTCTACCCCCAATGCTGCAATCACCCCCACCCTCTCTCTCATTTTATTGACGATTTTATTTTCTTCCTGCTTCGCAGGAGGAGGAAAGGGAAAGGAGAGCGAAAAAAAGTTCAAAACTTAATTCTACCGGCAGAACAGGTTGGAAGATGGCTACTTGATGTTATTTATTGTTTTTAAATCATCCTACAGGCTCTGACATGTTAGATAAATTTGAAAATGAGGTTTTGAAAAAATCCGTAAGACTTGAAAAAATCTGAGGTTGCTCTACAAGTATACGTCCGTTTACCTGCAAAATGATGTAAAATCCTTATAACTTACGGACAATCTGTACAAGTTGACATGTATGTAATTTATTTGCTTTCTGGGAAAGCAAATAAATCTAAGTTTGCCGTAGTACCTTACACTGTCAAACTTGTTTTTAGGGGTTCAAATTGGGGTGGGTGGGACATAGTTCGGGGGGTGGGGGGTTGCGCTTCAACTCGCCTAGGGCATCAAAATGGCTAGAGCCAGCACTGATAATTATTATTATAATCAACATGAAAAAGCCTTTCCTGAACTACATCAAATGGATCAGTTCAAAAAAGATTACTTCAGTAGTTTTCCAGGTAAATGAAAGTCTGAAATGAGGGAATACACTGATAGTAAACAAAGCACTTGTCTGGGGCCCAGTTTACACAGCGCCAATTTTGATTGAAACCGTTGCATTTCTGCTGCTGTTCAGTTGTCTGTGTGCATGAGAACCTCACTTGTTGCCTTTAAAACCAAAGCTTTTGTAATCCTGTTCTCCGAGTGGAGGTTTTATGGAGACTCCCCTCAGAGGTATGAAATCATGTGTGCACACCACAGACAATGCTCGAGAATAAACATCAGGGATCAAACAGGGCGGTTGAGCGGTGAAACTTCATGACATTATCACCGTGGTCTTCATGACTTTGCAATGAGTACATTTAACTGGAACTGATTTGTACAGATGTGTTAAATTAAAGTAATTTGTTTAGACAAACAGTCCTGGTAAATATTTTTTTCTTGACCTTCCCAATAAAATTAAAACACTAATAGACAATCTCTGTGATGTCTGGGACTAAAAAGCATACCACCTCTTGCTCACCATAATGTGTCCCCTAGTTTTTGGCCACAATAAGCACACAAATACCAACACACACTCACACACAACATGATCTATGCGCACCAAATATGCTGCTCCCAGGGTCTGGAGCCGCCAAAGCCAATCATAGATGTCGGTGTGAAGTGGGCACGCTTGCTCCAAACCCCTACAGTCCCTCTGTACATCTGCGCTGGCCACAGACAAAATGCATGCCTAATGGCACTCTGTGTGTCAGTGGGTGTGTCTCTGTTTGCTTCCGTGTGTGTGTGTGTGTGTGAAAAATGAATGTGTGTTTCAGGGTTCGTCTAACACAACCTGACTAGCAGGGACACCCATGCAGGGCATTTGTAAACAGACACAGGGCGATGGTTCCAACAGCATTGAATTAGGAATGCACATATAAATATGCGCGCACACACACACACACACACACACACACACACACACAAACTCACACACAAATTTGGCTTTAGAGCTTGGCATGGGGTGTGAGAGATCAGTGTGTGGTGCACTGGCTCACCTCAGATGCCTCTGAAAACAATTACTGCTCTCACAGGGCTGGTCAGGGCACAGCTTGGACTAATAGACTGGACCATAGAGGCGAAGTGAGCTTGCTTGAGTGTTATTTGACTATAACATGTTTTATCATACTCTGAAAAGAGCTAAACCTCATCGAAATCCTGGTGTGGTACATTAAATTCCAAAAGCAAACCAGTTAGAGCTCATTCCTCTGTCAATCATTACTTTTCTTTGTATATTCTTATGTACTTGTGTTAATTTCATCCTGCTTGTGTGTTTGAGTGTGTACATGTGGAAGAGACAAAGAAAGGATGTGTGCGTTTGTTGTCGTGCACATGCATGCTCGTATACAGCCGTCAGCTAATGCTGGTCTGTCTCTCTGCGGGGCCCGGTGCCGGGGCCTTTGTGAGATAATCAGCATAATTCTTTTGACAAATACACATGGTTATTCTTAATTAGTATCACACACTGTCCCTGTGGCTGCACTCTGCCTCTCTACCTGAACAACACACAGCTGTGCAGCTGTACGCACACAAATCGAGGGACACACAAGTAAAAAACAAAATGCTGGCAGATGTCTGCTTGTTAGTATACATGCAAATAACACGTATAAAAAAAACGTGCAACAAAAAAAAATATGCCCAAGGTTCAAGAAGCACACAGTTTCTGAGCCTCTTTATGTAGGCTACATGTGCAGAAACACACACTGACCTGTGGAGTCCTGCTGTAGCTCAGCTCACACTCAGAACAAGGAAGAAATGATTAGCACTCAAAGCTAAGTTGTGTTGAACCATGTAAGATCGGTGAGGGCTTTAATGTTTAAATTAGCAAGACCCCTTCCTGTCTGTTCTTTCCTTGTCTCCTTTGTTCTCCTTCTATCTTGTTTACGCTCCCGATCATCTTTCCCTTTCTCTTGACTCCTTGCTCCTCTCTGTTGCATTTTGTATGATTAACTGGTGTCTTTGATCATCTGCACACACATGCATATGCTGGAGTACACAGAATTTGAGTTGACAAGAAGCCTTTCCTTTCATATCTTACTCTGTAGCTCATAATGTGATCTTCATAGGTTGGCCTTTTTTTTCTCTCAAAACTAGGCTTTAGAAAAAATCATTTATGAAAGCATATTTTTCCTCTACTGTAGCCACAGCTTTTGATGCTGTACGGAGGACCTTAGCAGTTACCTGTAGTGTTTTTGGCTTTAAAATTAGTGGTGAAGCATAAATTTAATAATAATAATAATAAATACATTTTATTTGGTGCGCCTTTCTAACACACAAGGACACAGAACAAGCAACGAATGGAATAAAACAAAAAATGAGTAAATTTTGCACATAAAAACATAAAATAATCATTAAAAACAGTAACAAAATCAAACTACATAATTGAAACTTAAAATCAGCTGTAGTAAGCGATCCTGAAGAGATGAGTCTTTAAAAAGAGGACGAGAGTCCAAGTTCCTTATTTCAGAGTGCAGCGAGTTCCAGAGCCGGGGAGCAGAGCAGCTGAGGCTCTGTTCACCAGAGTGGTGAGGCGGGCCAGAGGAACAGTGAGGTGGAAAGACGAGGAAGATCTAAGGGAGCGGGAAGAAGAGGCAACATGGAGGAGGTCAGACAGATATGGTGGGGCAATATTGTGAATGGCTTTAAGTGTGCACAGAAGCATTTTGAACTCGATACGAAATTTGACAGGTAACCAGTGAAGCTTGTAGAGAATAGGGGTGATGTGGCTGTAGGAGGGGTTTCTAACGATAATACGAGCTGAAGAGTTCTGAATCAGTTGAAGTTTATGAAGGGATTTATGAGAAAGACCAAAGAGAAGAGAATTACAATAATCAATACGGGAGGTAACAAGACTGTGAACAAGGATAGCAGCAGTATGAGGGGTGAGGGAGGAGCGGAGACGGTTAATGCTGCCAAGGTGGAAATATGCAGGCCTGGTGATGGAGTTAATTTGAGACTGAAATGATAAAGTATTGTCAAGGATGACACCCAGACTCTTAATCTGAGGGGAGGGGAAAACATAAGTGTTATCAACTAAAATGGGAGAACAGTCAGCTTTGGATAATGTTGCTTTTGTACCAATAAGTAAAAATTCAGTTTTATCACTGTTGAGTTTTAGAAAGTTAGAAGAAAACCAGGATTTGGGTTCATTAATGCAGTTGGAAAGAGAGGAGGGTGATAGAGCAACATTTGGTTTACTAGAGAGGAAGAGCTAGGTGTCATCCGCGTATCAGTGGAAGTGAATGTCGTATTTACAAAAAATGTTATCTATGGGAAGAAGGTAGATGATGAAGAGTAGGGGCCCCAGGACAGAGCCCTGGGGCACACTAGTGGTTACAGGGTATGATTTGGAAACAAAGGATTTGTACACATCTAAAGCAAAAAAGAACAAAAAGCACTAGTCAACATGTAAAGTTGGCAGAAACTTTACAACTACATCATAGGGTTATGTCATTTCAGCACCTTTCTTTACTTTTAATGTTTTTTTTTTTACAAAATACAATATATTGTTGGGGTTTTACCTCTGTTATGTTGAAGAAATTTATAGTTTAGTACTGATTAAATACAACACAGAGTTAGGGTTTTCTATTTTATAATACCTTCATAATGTTTGTTATATTTCTTACAATGTGTTAATTGAAATAATGTAGATACATGTCCGAATATAACAACACATAATTAAAGCTGTATGAAATTTCTTCAATGTTGTTCTGCACACAATTTAGCAACATTTTTACTTGATCTGTGTATTAAAATACTCTAAACCTTTTTGTACTTTTTTTGCTATCAGCATGTGTGAAAGTTTACGAAAAAAATTAGTTATTGCGGGAGCTGTTAATGTAATAGTTGTGTATTTCAATGTCGGACCATTTGATTACAGCACGTCTACGTGCTTGTTTGTGTGAATTTCATAGTCCTTGATTGTGTGTGTGTGTGTGTGTGTGTGTGTGTGTGTGTGTGTGTGTGTGTGTGTGTGTATGCGGGGGAGTTGTTAGAGAGCAGGCTGTTAATGTGGTGTGTTTCAGTGATAAAGTGTTTGAATGTATTGCCATCTAGAGGCATGTAGCAGAGTCTCCATGCTCCTATAAAATCTGCCAGCGCCAGATGCTGCTATTGACAATGTGCATATGTTAACCGCTTTATAGGCCACATGCCTCACATATTTCACTGGCTTTTAAGGTAGAGAGATCTCTCATTCTGGCTCACTTAATCTGTCTCTCCCTTTTGCCACATCTATCTTTTTTTTCTCCCACAGCTTTAGCTTCTACCACTCTTTCTTTGCTCAATCTCCTTCACTTAGCTCCCTTTGCTTGCTCCTTTTTTTATTTGCTTCATCAGTTATTAACTAACTCACATCTTTCTTTTTTCCCCTTTACATTTCTGCTTTGCCTTTCAAAACACATACTTTATTTCATTCCCCTCTTTTTTTCTCTCCTTCCACTTTTTTTCTCTCAATCTTTCCTCTTTTCCCCCATCGTCTCTCATTGTGCCCCTCCCTCCATCTGTCTGCTAAGAAGTGCTGTGATTTGCAGGAGGATTTAGCTTGTGTCTAGGTGTCTAGGGGCTTATTAATCCTGTTTTACTGTGGATGAAAAATATGTTGGCTTCTAGACATGAATATAGCAAGTACATGCATTCTGGTTGTTGTTCAGTCAGTTCATCCTTGGTGCCATGCCACGGTGATTTGTCAGGGATTTTATTTGATTCAGTCTGAATTGTGGAGGCCTTTTGATCCTCCTGCAGTTGCATTGAAGTGTGTTACCAGTTAATCTCTTTACATATGCTTGGTTATGTGAAAGCATACACTCCTGAACAGCCAAAATTTGATCTGCAGACTCAACACATGAAAGAAATGTAACATCCTGTGTTGTACATTTACACAAATGGGTTCAAACACAGACAGCTTTGCTTCAGAGCTCACAGTCATAAACAAACACACAATCAGACGGGCTACAACGTTACTGCCTTGAGCCTAGTTCTCCCAGACTACCATGTCATTGTACGCCAGGGCCTTTTGGAACAACAGTGTCCCTCTTATCAATTAGTAAATGGTGGTTTCACTGTGTCACACACTCACTCACACGCTGTCCTGGTGTCTGCCAGAGTGTTGGGTTGGGTCCCACTGCCTAAAGCTACTGGCACACACCCTGCGCCTGCATGTGTTTGTGCATGCGATATAAAAGGGTGCATGTGTGACATAAACATTCAATCTGAAAGCTTTGAATTCACCCATAAGGGACAGCCATTTGCCTGGTGTCTGCTTACTTCTCCAAGGCAGCGCCTGTATGTTGAAGTGTTGATATCACAAATCCCATGTTATGTAGTCTTAGTCGCCATTGTTTATTTTTATTCCTCAATTTATTGAGTAATGCCCTGGTTTTATTCATGCAGGATTGGTTTGTGTAACCGATTTTCTGTTGCTGTCTTCTACTTTGGCATTTGACCCACAACACTATCACCCTTTCTCTGTAGACATTTACTGTAATTCAATCCATGGCTTAATCTGAAATCCAACTTTTACCCCGCATATACAGTTTCTACAACACTGCACTTCCCTATACTTATAATATGTTGGTCTTTTTGTGTGTCAGGGTTCAGTTCTCGAGGCAACAGTCTACGGCCTTGAACCGTACAGTCTGTATAGTCTGCATGTGGAAGCTGTTAATGGGGCAGGTAGGTTGCATAATCATTGCAAAAAAGAATGAGACATGAACACCAAGACTTAGTTTATTTATTTTGTCAAACTTCAGGTAGCATTTCCAGTCCAAGGGTGGACATCAGAACCCTGGAGGCTTCTCCAGCTGGCCTGCCCAACTTCACAGTGGAGCAACGAGAGCAGGGCAGGGCCTTGCTGCTAAGCTGGGACCAGCCACTTGTTCCAAGTGGAGTTATTACGGTACATGCAAAGCACATAACAGCACTGAATACATACCAAACAGCATAGTCCGGAGCATAGTGATAACATTAAATGCTGTATGATGACAAATCACTTTTTTACTTCACAGAACATCAGTGTATACCAATCTACAAAAAATAAAGCACACTGGTGTAAGTCACATAAGTTAATTAGTTACCAACACACTGATATACAATAGCATGTTGTATGCTGATGCCTGCCAAAACGTTTGTACATGCACAAAATGTTGCTGATAAGTTAGGCACAAGTTCTCACGTTGCATATAAGTTATTCATAAGTTCTCGTTTGTGAGCCATCATATCGAAATGAGGATCAAGTCAAATTTGGTCAAAATGACCAAATTACATTTTCAGATTCTTGGCTTTAAAAGCTTCATTTTGATACCCGAATCATTCTGATATCATAATTAAATCCATAAATATGACTTAATTTGTCTTGTTTACAATAATACATAAATATTTGGTCTGAATCCTAATTTTATGTCATTTTAATGAGGAATTTTTGATGTCCTTATAAAGAGGAAACCTCAAGTTATATCTGAATATTGAGATTTCCCAGCTAAAAAGAAACACAGCTTTGCTAGCTCACAGAGAAAATCTCAAAATTTTAAGGCGTTTTTCCTCAAAATCAGGTTTTTTGTTGCTACTGCTCAAAAAAGTGCTTCAAATTTTTGTTTTATGGTTATATTTCAGACAATTCATTCAAATGATTCAAATGATAAATGTCTTTATCCTGAATAAAGGCATTTATTCATTATGTTTTGACAAAATACAATTTTTGTTAACATTTAAGTCAAAACACTATATTTGCCTATTTCTCCATTTACCACTTTTGGACTTAATCCTCGTTTCGATGTGATGGGTCACATTTTATATTAAGAGAAATAAGTTTGTCCACACACCTGCCTCTGATTGTTCTGTGCTGGTTTCATTATGTTTTACTTCTATTCTCTTTTACTACCTTCTAATTTCTCTCCCTCCCAGGTGTACAACTTGTACAGCGAGGGCAACTTGGAGTTTAGCGGGTTATCTCGCAGTTTTCTGTTCCGTCGTTTGGAGCCGTGGACCATTTATTCTCTGTCACTTGAAGCTTGTACCTCAGCAGGCTGCACGCGCAGCCCTCCTCAGCACATCGCCACAGCAGCAGCTCCACCTGCTTCTCAGCTCCCCCCACGGCTCCTTTTCATCGGCCCTGACCACGCGTCGCTGACTTGGAGCCCCCCCTCCCAGCCCAATGGACCAATCGGAGAGTATTCCTTACGTGGGAGAAGTCTGGAGGAGAAAGGGAGGTTGCGCAGTAATGAAGAGGAAGCTGAAGAAGGGAAAGTAGGTGAAACTAAAGCCACTGAACTGTTTTTAAATGTCTTGATTCAGTTTGTCTCGGGACTTAAAAATTAGCCTGAATTAGTCCTAAAGTTCTCAGTTGCCACAATGGATTTCTGTCATTTTAATTTTACATAAATATCATATTTATTATCAGTGTTGTATAAAGTACCACAAAGTGATACTTGAGTAAAAGTACAAGTATCTTACCAAAAATTTACTTTGGTAAAAGTTAAATTCTCCTTTAGTAATATTACTTGAGTAAAAGTCTTAAAGTATCTGATATTTTTGTACTTAAGTATCAAAAGTAAAAGTATTGATTTAAAATGAGCTGTTGTATTTTCTGTAATGACATTTATTAGGAGGTGACCTGCTCAACAAATGCAGAAATGACTGTCATATTAAAATAATTAATTTATGTTAAATGTAGGATGAACTAGTCTAGTTGTTTCAGTTGATATACATATATCAAGGCTACACAAAGCTTTTCCCCAAAATKAAAATCTATCTGAGGGCTGCGGCCAAATGTAATAATATAATTCATGAAATACAAATACTTCTTAAGTACAGTCCTTT
>NW_013952565.1:691502-695166 GCF_001266775.1 Austrofundulus limnaeus | reverse complement strand
TATTTATACTTCTCATTCAACCACAACTAAATTCACTCTATCTAGGAGGCACAGTTTATATGGATAGTATTTATTTTTTACAACAACAAGCTGGAATGAAAACAAGCAAAAATGAAATCAATGACTTTCTGCTTTTTGCCTTTTTAAAAAATTTAGTGAGTAGAAAGTACAGATAATTGTGTGAAAATGTAAGAAGTAGAAGTAAAAAGTAGGCTGAAAAATAATTACTCAAGTAAAGTACAGATACCCAAAAATTCTACTTAAGTACAGTAATGAAGTATTTGTACTTAGTTACTTTACAACTCTGTTTATTACACACCATATTAACACCATAACTACTTGGACAGGTGCTGTTCAAAAAACCATTCCCAGCGCAGAATGAAAGCTACTTCTACACAGTGACTGGTTTGCGTCCCTGGACCCAGTACGAGTTCAGCGTCTGTGCTCACAACCCAGCTGGACAGACCTGCAGCCCCTGGGAAACCATAACAACCAGACAAGCCCCTCCTCGCGGCCTAGCGTCTCCAAAAGTGACTCACATTCAAGGTCGGCCCAGTGAGGTGATGGTGTCCTGGGCTCCTCCGTTAGAGCCTAATGGGGTCCTACAGTCCTACAGGATTCAAAGAAACAACATCAGTTTTTCTTTCAGTTTTGACCCGACAGTCCACACCTACACAGATGAAGACCTGCAGCCATTTTCAACATATGGGTATTGTTTTCATTTATTTTTAGATTTTTTAAAATTATTATATACTTAATAGCTCACAAGATAAAAATTAATTCTAATGGATTTTTTTTTCTGATAGATACTCAGTAATAGCCTGCACATCTGAGGGGTGTATCATCAGTCCGCAGACAAACATCACAACACTTGAGGCCCCACCTGCGACGGTGGAAGCTCCCACAATGAACACCATAACATCTGATAGTATTAACATATCATGGAGGAAACCACTGGTGCAGAACGGAGACGTGACAGAATATGTGCTGAAACTCAACAACAAGGAGGCTTATCGGGGGAGAGACCTCGGTGTTGTGTTGTCATATCTGCAGCCGCACACGTCATACCAGCTGGTTCTGTTAGCCTGCACCCGAGGTGGCTGCACGACCAGCGACACAGTGACTGTAGAAACTAAGGAGGCTCCTCCAACGGACCTGGACCCTCCAGCTCTAAAGGTGTTGACTTTATTTTTGGCATAAACGTTTCAACATTTAATGCCACTGTAAGAAAATTCAGTGTTTGTTAACTGAAATCATGACAAAACCACATGAATGTTGAATAGATTAAAATGTGAAGAGAATGACCATACAACACCAGTTACTGGAGTCTGAACGGTGATTTAATCAGGGTTCCTAAGGCATTGAAGTCATCAATCCAAAAATAAGGCCTTAATTAGCCTTAAAATGTCTTAAATCAATCTGTCAGTAGTCTTAAAAATGTTAACACGTTGTACGTAGGATGATTGTAATTTGTCTCAAATATTAAAATAATTGGTAACATTTTTTTAAACATTCACATGCAAATATCTCAACAACCGTTCATCTGAGCATCGTGAAATTCGTTTCATAATATGTCAATAATGTTGTATTTCCAAAAATGTATTCACATTTCTTACAAAAAGTTGATGTCACAGGCACTTTAAGGTTTCATCTACAGCAAATTAGGGTTAAGACCCCACTGTGGGTCCTAAAGCTCCTAATTTTGGGTCGTTACAGGATTTCCAGGAATTAAATTAAGTTTAAAACTAACTGCTAAGAATGTTTTTGCTGTATTTGACAAAAAAGCAGTTCAATATGGTTAAAAACAATTGACTTATTAGGAATATTTGAATACTTCAACCAAAAATAATTTGATTCATGAGTTTCTGCTAGTTTTAAATTTTTTGTCCTTTGTGTTTATTGTGAAATTGGTCTTAAATTTAATTTCATTTGGCATTAAAAAGTCTTAAATTTAACTTGCCTTAAACTGTAGGAACCCTGTTTAATGCTGTCAGTTCAGGCAAGAAATCATCGCTGCCGGAAACCTGGAAGTGCAGGTCTATTTACCAAGTTCTTCAGTGTCTGGTACGCCCACTACAGGCCTACGGCTGAATCGCAGACACCCGTACAGAAATCCTTTCCTTATGTTTGATTAACGGTTTTATCTATGTGTTGTCATGGTGTTTTAGGCGTGTAAATAAAGCTATTTTAATCAAGACATAACAGTCAAACAATAGATTATAAGAATCAATACTTAAAAAGGAGAACTATGAAATGGTGTGGTGCTTTTAAAATCAGTTTCTAAATGACTAATGAATTTCTTCACTACAATCTGTGAGAAATTAATTAGAAGAAACTGAACACTTTTTGCCATCAGATTCATTTAAGTTTTTTATTTTATGCAAATAATTAACCATTTCCTCCCCTCTCTTAAATAGTTTTTCAAAACACCACTGCAAATCAAACCTATTTGATTTTCATTTTAACTTGTCATCAAAAGGTTACTGGCCCAGAGTCAGTGGAGATCAGCTGGGGACCACCAAAACACCCTAATGGCATCATCACTGGGTATGAGCTCCGCAGAGATGGTAAACTTATTTACTTTGGCACAAAGACCCATTACCATGACTTCACCCTTCTGCCAAGCATGGAATACAGCTTTGTTGTCATTGCCAACAACAGCCGAGGGGCTGTGAGCAGCAAGGTAGCCACAGCAAAAACTCACCCATCAGCTCCTTCTGGTGTGGGTCTCCCCTCACTAAAGCCACTGGAGGCAGGCCAGGTGGATTATTCATTTATTGATTCTTTGTAAACGGTGCTAAATCAGGACATTCAAACATTGTTGCACAGGTTTGAATCTGTGGCTTTTATCATACCAGGTGAAAGTGGAGTGGCAGACCCCAGCCCGACCTAATGGAGACATTGTGGGATACAATGTGTATTTAAGAGATCCAGTCCAGCTTAGCATCAACAGCACTACATTGAGTCCAGAAGATGCTGCATTTTCTTACAGACAAACCATTCTGCGTGGGCTGGCTCCGTATCGCAGGTCAGTCAGAGCTTTTTTTTTTAGTGCTTTAACTCCTGTTAAAAAGTACTGATTTAAAGAGGAACAAATGTTAGCTTTCATAACAAGTTTTAAAGGGGCAATATCATGTATAATCAACTTTTTTTTGAGTTTAATATCATGTTATAATGTTATACTTTCATTAAAAAACATGTCCAAAGCCTTGCTTTGACTCATTCATGCATGTTTGAGAAATCATGCAGTGTTTTTAGGAAGCCATGCTGAGGAGCAAAACGACAGGTGGGGACCAGAAACGCCCCTGGGATGTGTCTTTAAGCTGAACTTCCTCATGGCAGGGCTCCCTCCCTCCCCTCATACCCCGCCCATGACTCCTGCAGGCCCTCGGCAGTAACAGAGCAAACTGAAAGTGAAACTTAAACTGTCTGCTGCTCTTAACACTACTTCTCACTCAGTGAAGCTCTTTTCAGAATCAAAATACCTTTGAGGACATGTATTTTCAGATGCCAAGTGAAATGCATCATAGCGGGTGCGCGACCCTATACCCCCCTCCCCGTACCTAAACGGGACGGGACAGAAGTGGAAGGAGGTTCTCAAAGAGACTAAGGCCAATTTCAAGGCGTTTAAAAGAGGAAGTGATGAGAAGATAAGTTTATTTTC
>NW_013952565.1:687815-691416 GCF_001266775.1 Austrofundulus limnaeus | reverse complement strand
GCTAAAGGTGACATAGATACTTTATTATGGTATAGTATTTAAATGTATGCCTGAGAAACACATAATATTGCCCCTTTAAAAAAGTCAGTCTTTTCATTTTTTAACTACTGCATATTGAAAGATGCCTTGAATAATCGGAAAAAAATGTTAAGCAACTTCTTTTTTGTATTATTGTGTAATTACAAAAATGGGAATGACTACAGATAAAAAAGACAAAGGGGCAGAGTGCCATCTCTTGGTAACAGAAAAATTTAGATAAAATGTTTGAAATAAAAAAAGAGAGCAGGTCTACAACAGATTAGTTACTGCAGTAACAGGTTTACACGTTCTTTCATAAATAAGTGACTAGTTTCAGAAAGAGATCATTCCAAAGATAGTTGGTTAAGGAGTGTGTATGCATGTGCAGTTTTATGTCTGTTCCTGTTTGTATGTGTCTGTAGCACACTATAATAAGATTCAGATAGTTAAAGCTCTGCCTTATCTGAAGTTCACCTGCCCTCCATCAAATGACCTTCTGGGGGTTTAATTTTTTTCAACATTTATCCATTCTTTTCTCCCTTTTTTTGTCTCTTCTTTTCTGACGATAATCATTTATTTTTCCTGCAAACTCACACCAACCTTGTTGTTTCTGACTTAATTCAAAATGTGCATTTAAAACGTGTGCAGATATGAAGTGAGAGTGGAGGCCTGCACGTTGCTGGGCTGCTCCTCCAGTGACTGGTCCTCAGTACTCACGCTGGAGGCTCCCCCTGCTGGACAGCCGGCGCCTCTTTTAGACCTCCAACCTGATGAACAGACAGGCCTGCAGACAAGCTTTCTTCTCATCTGGTCCCCTCCGGTTCAGCCAAATGGAAGAATTTTGCATTACGAGGTGCATCGCAAGACGAACCTAAAAACAGACATCAAGAAAACTGAAGCAGCAACAGTTGTGTACAGAAATGTGTCTACTTCATACAAGGACAACAGACTCCAGCCTTACACTGTGTACCAGTACCAGGTAAACTAAAACTGTTTTGTTAAATGTGTGCATGTGCACTAGAATATAATATAGTTTAATTTACAAGTTAAAAATAATATTGAGTAATTCCTAGACAAAAAAATGTTTCTTAGAAGTTTTTTTCAGATGTTTTAATTTTTAATTTTATATGTTTTAATTATCTCTATAAGAGCCAGATGAGATTTTGCAGGATGTAAGCAAAAAAATAAAATAAAATAAAATTCTCAAATTGTTGAACTATAGTACCTGAAATATAAAAGAAATATATTTGATGTTTTTTGTAGATAAAACAAGTGTTAAAACACTTCATGTTCTCACTCAAATTGAACTATTTTCCTACATTTGACAAAAAAAAAAGAGAAGAAAAAGTTTAAAAATTAATATTTTTGCAGACAAGCCTTATGTTATTGACATATTAGAGGCTGAAGTTTTATTTCACAGTGAGATGCATTTTAAGCTTTTGGTCTTACATTCAAACAAACGTATTTAAGGAACAACTAATACAACGTCACTATGCACCAAGCAACACAGAAACTCCAAAACACACAGAAGTAATCAGACAGGTGTTAAATGGAGCGGTCCATATTTATGCTGTTGTACTCGTGCATCCGTACACTAATTGACAGGTTAGCCCTTTGGAAGCAACAATAACATTAGCATTCCTGTCTGTCAGACCTACGAGCTGAGGCCAGAGAACGGCTGTAATTGATTGAGTTTGCCTGATTGTGGTGCTGTCTTTATTTACGAGAGTTCTAATTTATGACATGAGCAGGGAGGGAGGGAGGAGCTTTGGGAGATGACGAGCGGGCAACAGAGCCATTAATCACTGGGCCCTCTGAGCACCCCACTTCCTGATTACCAGCCAGCCAATCGAATTAACTGTTAGCCTCCTTGGTAACAGAGCTTGTATTGGAAAGACCTTTTAATGGTGACCGCTACACGTCCCTGGAGGGTTTGCCAGTGGGGGATTGGGGGGAGGGGGTTGTGGACAAGTTAGCAGTGTGTGTGTTTGTTGGCTATGAACACATGTACACAGCAGTTCTCTGTTTCAGAGAAATAAACACAAGTGTTTTTCGAGGCTCAAGAGCAAAATGGTTGATATCTTTAGACATTTTTTCAACTCTGGAAACTCAAACCTCTTTATTACATTTTCAATCACTGACTGGTGTTTCATAGGTCTTTTAAAACTCTTACCTTCACTTACCTATTCACTTCTACGGCTGTTTTTTATCTGCCAGTTAATCTGTCTGTGTTTATATCTGACCGGCCTAGTTTCTCACTGTGTTTCAAGCGCACACAAGGACAACGCGGTTCAGTTTAGCACACCACAGTGCGTAGAGAGAAATCATATTAGGCTAATTACACTGGGTCATAAGCTCCTATTGACAGCTTTATGCTTGCTTTTAATTACTGCCCACTTTCACACAACTTAGCCCCTTCACCCCAAGTAGATGCTCCCGCCAAGTTACCGTGTTGGCCTATCAGAGCCCTAAAATCCAGTCCGCAGTCCAGGCATCCAATGAAAAGGCTGGAATCCTGTCTGGAAGTACACTGAAGTCGTTTGTTGCCATGGCGGCTCTTTTGCTGCCGCGGCTGCTAACGGGACTATATTTTTATTTTGTGTCTAACAAGCCAAATCATGGCCCAATAAGAAGCAAGAAGACAAGAGTGGAGAGAGGGCAATAAAAAGTTTGTGGATGATATACGGACGAAGGCGCGAGTTCTACCTTTTAGCACCGGATCAAGGGCAAGGTGATCCAGGGCCGACTTTAAATTCCAACATTTATTTTCTGTTCTGATTATGTGGCAGAAACTTTTTAATCTCACTCAAAGTCTTACGTCATGTTGGGCTCTTAACTTTGTTGCTATGGTGGGGAGGAACATGGTTGTTGCTGGGTAGAAATGTTTTGCAACTTTCTGCTTTTAGGCAACTAGAGAGGCAAAAAAACAAATCAAAACAGTTTCATGCAACAAGTTACTGTTTTACACAGGAACTACAACCACAACTTTAGCTGTTTCTCTTTAAATCCATTTAAATTATATTTTTATATTCCTCTCACATCTGTTCATATGATGATGGAAGTGAAATACAACATGAGATTTGGCTTCTGGGTGACAATAAAACAGAAACAAACAAACAAAAAAGTGCAGCAAAGCATCACCATGGAAGCAGTGACACAATCAGATCCAAAACTAAAAAAATAAACATTCTGTTCACACATTTGTGACCCGTCACATCGAAATGAGGATCAAGTCTAAAAGCTTTATGTGGAGAAATAGGCAGATTTTGATTAAAACACTTGCAAAAATAACACTTTATCAAAATATAACTAAATGTGTTATCAATGTATCATTTCAATGAATTGTCTGAAATATAATCATAAAAAAATTTTTGAAGCACTTTTTTGAGCAGTAGCAACCAAAAACCCAATTTTGAGGAAAAACACCTTAAAATGTTGAGATTTTCACGGTAAGATGTCAAAGCTTTTGTTTCTTTCCAGCTGGGAAATCTCAATAATCAAATAAGGTTTCTTTTTTTCAAATGACAGAAAAATCCTCATTAAAATTACATAAAATTAGGATTTAGATCAAATATTTATGTAT
>NW_013952565.1:683445-687805 GCF_001266775.1 Austrofundulus limnaeus | reverse complement strand
ATTTGGATGTGGGCACTTATTGAAGATCCTTCTGTGCATTTAAATATAAAGTTTAATTTCACAGTTTAAACCATTAATGACACCAACGAACTGCAGGGCTGGTGACTTTCCTAGAAAACATTTCAAAAGATAGCTTTTTTTGGTAAAATAAAATAAAAAATATATATTTTTTTGAAATCTGAGCCACGTTTTTGACCAGAATCAGAAAAGAGAATCAGATAAAGTGAATATGTTAAGAAATACAAAGACACAATAATGGGAAATCACTAATACATCCTTTTTATGTTTAATAAGTTTAAGTTTGATTTACTTTAAATAAGTTTAGCTTTAGAAAGTCTGTGAAACGCAGCAGGGTTTCAGAGTATGTTTGCTGCAGGTTTAAAGGGATCTAAGATCCATGTCAAACTGTGTCACAAAATAACCAAATCAATTTTCTTCTGGTTCCTCTGCGTCCATCCTGCGTTCCCTCTTTGCGTCTTGTTGACCCTTCGTCCTGCTTTCCTTCCCCCAATCTCTCGTCTTCTCCATCTCCTCTTCTTCTTTCCCCTCTCCCATCTCAGTCCATCTGTGCTGTCACTTAGATCAATCAGTCTGATTGATTACTGCCTAATTGACTATTATTGAGGTTAATTCAACTCTTAACACACGTGCACGCACACTCGTGCACACACCAAACTTGCGGTCGTTGCCACAAACAACAAACCGCACACACAGACACACACTTTCAACTCTAAAGCTCAAACCCATCCATCTGCCTTCTGCACTGCTTCTGACAGGCTACAGATGACTTACACATGCAAATCTCCACCCTGACTGACCCTGTGCTGTGTACACCTTCTAATTATACCCAACACAAGCACACAAATAAGATTACCGTGTGTGTGAGTGCGCGAATAACTCCTTGATGAAGGTGAAAAGTAATTGTCATGCAGATATGTTGGTATTGGGCTGCATGGCGAAAAGGTTCTGCTCTCACTGCTGATGGTGGTTTTGATGGATGGATGGTTCACTGAATTGACTCGCACTCTTCTGTTGATCTGGTGGATATTGGTTAATTAAGAGAAGCCTTTGTCGGTAAGAGTTCATAAAATGCACTTAGGATGAAAGAGAAGGAGAAATAAGTCTGTTACAGTTTGTTCCTTCCTGCTTTCGTTGGAGTGAAATCTGATCACCGCTCTGATTTAAACCTGGTGCTTTCTCACCAACAGGTGTGGGCAGTGAATTCAGCTGGTTATTCTGCCAGTCCGTGGGTCAGTGGGAGGACTGGTCCTGCCCCGCCCGAAGCTGTCGACCCGCCTGTTTTTCTGCAAGTTTCAGCGACCTCCACTGTAGTGGAGATCCATCCTCCAGCCCAACCCAATGGGATTGTTAGTCTTTACAGAGTGTTCTCACTGGACCACAACAACCGTACTCTGGTAAAATACATGTGCCCTATTTTTTTTTTTGGCTTTTTACCATTCCGTTGTTCTTTTGAATGCCACATGATTTCATGACTAATAGTCTGACATTTCTCAACGTTGTGTTTGTCCTGCAGCTCTCAGAGGGAACGTCCCTTCAGCAGACCCTCCATGGTTTACGCCCGTACACTCAGTACTGGGTAGGAGTTGAGGCCTGCACCTGTTATCAGGTGAGGAAATTAAACGGGTCGTTTCTACTAGGGCTGGGTGATATTGGCAAAAAATTAATCAAAATTATTGGTGTCATTTAGCCAGTAACATTCATAGATGACAATTGAATTTGTATGGGTGTAATTCCAAATCAATTGCCCCGTGTCCTAAAACTATACTTAGAAATCATCAAACTTTTTTGTTTCAACAAGCTAAAATAGTAAGCTGTGAACTGAAACCGAACTTTTCCACAATGTGAAGAGGCAGCAGTATTTTAGTAAAGCAAAACACCACAGGCTCACATGCACACATGATAGTAGGTATGAGTCACACAAAAATACGTCACCACGTGGCACTAATTGCAGTAATTGCAAAGTGACAAATATTAATTGACAGTTTTTCTGATGATTAATTGCACATGATACGATTTTGCCCAGCCCTAGTTTCTACACTAAACTAATTTGGATGATTTTGTTAAAGTTAAGTAAATGTATAGCAAGATGCATTTCAGGCTCTTTAATGTCTCTGTTTTGAACATTTATCAGTGTTGTAGCCAGGGTCCCCTCAAACAGCTCTACACCCTCGCTGCCGCCCCAGCCAACCAGCCCCCTCCTCGAATTGTCACGTTAACCTCCCGTTCTGTTCAGCTGGAATGGGACGAGCCTTTAGCACCCAACGGAGTCATCGACAGGTGAGGAGAGTCTGTGACAGGTGTGCGCTGCACAAAGCACACACAGAAATGATAACGTCACTTCGTTCCTGCGTCCAGTTGGGAGCTTCATCTCCGGTCGCCTTGCCCTCAACCCCCCCAGCCCATACTCCTACCTTGTGAAGAAGGACCAATACAAATCGTATTCTTTGGCAAACAGCGAAGCTACAACGTTACAGGTTTTGTACATGTTTCTCTTTACAAAGCATGCTTTATCCAGAAACACGGCAGAAAATCTAGAGTTCATTTTATTCCCAAAGATCACAAGTCTTAAACCAACCGTCAATCTATGAATCCTATTATCATGAGCTTTTGTAACGAAACATGTTTCAACTGTGCAGGTCTCCGACCGTACTCCACCTACAAGCTGAGAGCTGCCTGCTTCAATAACATGGGCAGCACTGCCTCCAACTGGACAACTGTTAGCACTCTCAGCGAAGGTAACAGCTCTATCCATCCAGTCTATCTACCCTCAAAGGTAACCAATTACAGAAAGCATTAAAACAAAATGTCTCTGATCTCCCATCAGCTCCTCAGTACGTGTCTCCCTTCCTAGTGGACAGTAACCTGACAGTGATTTGGCTGGACTGGACTGAGACCTTTTCCATCAACGGGTACCTGAAGGAGTTCTCTGTGACAGAGAGCCAGCTGAGGGTGTACACTGGCTTCTACAGCTACCTTTATATTCCACGCACCTCCCAGAAAAGTGAGAACACACACAGAAAACGTACAAATTCAGCATCAGAGCAGATGAACACAAGAAGTTTTTACATATGATAAGTGTTAGATGTAACCACAGGTTTATATAACTGAGAAAACTATCGACTCTAAACAATCCACTGTTCAGCACAACAATACCAAATTTAATTTATGCGCAGTTTAAATTAAAACTTTAATTTTGTGCAAAAGTTCTGTGTTTCAAAGATTCAACTAAAGGAGTGGCAGAATTTTAACTTTCTTTTTTACTTTTCTGCAGTTGGGTTTGTGGTTTCCATGAGTTTTTATAGCCTTATTTATGATGTTTAAAAAAAGGTTTATATATTGTATAATGCACTTAATTATATGTGGGCATGTTATTTTGAGTACAAACTCCAAGGAAATCACTTGGGACCTAAGAGTGGCTTATCAATCAGTCAAACAAAAAATATACCTCTAAAATTGTGAGTAATAAAAATGAAAATGAGTGAAAAAACAGGCCCAATTCAGAGAAAACATTTGAAAGACTTTCAGAAAACCCAAAGTAACTTTGATCAAGACCACTTTAAAGGGATCCCTGATTAGTTTGTTACATTAGACTTTATTTGATAAACATTTATTTTAACTGTAAAATAAAGACTGTAAAAATACTGTAGACTGTTTAGTTTTGTAAATTTTTTAAAATATATATTTAACATGGACAGAGCCATTTTATTTACACACAAAGCATTCTGGGTAAATGATGACGTGGATAGGTCCTCGGTGTGAGCGAGCTATATCCACCCTGAAGGTTAATCTTGGACTATATCTGACGATCCCATGTCAACTTGTACGGATTATCAGTAAGTTATAAAGATTTTACGTCATTTTGCAGGTAAACGGACGTATAGAGCAATCTTATAAATTTTTTTCAAGTCTTCCGGATTTTTTCAAAACCTCATTTTAAATTTATCTAACATGTCAGAGCCTGTAGAATGATTAAAAAACAATAAATAACATCAAATAGCCATCTACCAACCTTTTCTGTCGCTAGAAATAAGTTTGGAACTTTTTCCGCTTTCCTTTTCTCCTGCTTCGCAGCAGGTGCTTTCTCTCCGCAGCCGATGGACACCCTCCTGCGGGTGCGAGTTGTGCAGATTTTTTGCAAAATTTATGGATTTTTGAGGCTTTTTATACAGGTAAACCTCCGAAGAGGTTGGCATGTATGCCATCAACTTTTAAAAATGAAACCAGAGAGCGTTGACAGAGAGGAGAAGGTAGAAATGACTCAGCCTGGAACTGATAATATRGATGGAGGACAACAGAGCTGCTTCATGGAAGAAGAACCTCAGCTTAGCCTGTTAGCCTT
>NW_013952565.1:679182-682990 GCF_001266775.1 Austrofundulus limnaeus | reverse complement strand
CCCCCCCCGCCACTTCGCTGCTTTTGCTTCTTCAAGCTTTTTTTGTCACCTTCCATCCTGAACTAAAGGAATTATGGATTTGGTCAGCTGGTCTCTGAATGAAATTGACACTATTTTTTCCACACTTGGAACGAGGGGAATGAGGCCATCTGGGTGGAATGGTTGCTGCTGGACTTGTCTGATTCCTGGGGCTGGAATCTGATATGCCACCACCACTTTCCATCGAAGACATAGAAGATCTTTATTTATTTGGATTATGATAACTGGATTCCTGCTGATTGGCGGAGGAGGCTTTCAGATTTATCGAAAAGTGAAGCGACTGGATCGGGCCTTTGAAGAGCTGTCGGGCGCACTTGAAGGATTCTTCCGGGTTGGTAGCACACAGACTCTCAGCTGGGAGAAAAATTCACAAACTGGATGTGATTCTGACGAGGATTGCAGCTCAGGAGCAACCCTTCGGCATGTATGGACTACATCTGGGTGAGCTTCAGATGGTGACAGGTGAGGAAGACCCCAAATTTGGCTCATTGGCTTCTTTTTTTTCGCCACCTCAGAGTTGCAGTTAAGACACTTCAAAAGCAGCAGGAATTTCAAGGCTGCTTTGTTCCAAAATAATTGGTTCATCTATCTGGCTCCCAGCGGCACGGCTTTGAGGGCTGTGCTTATCTTAACCTCCCCAGGATGAAATGTCAACTAAGAGCTGGATTTGCTCCCACCCCCCATCACCAGTGATGGACTTGGCCTTGGAACTCAACTGGCTAAGGAGGAAGAAAACTCTGAACTCCAGCAAACTGAGTAGAGACAATAACATCATGTGACTTTGGACTCTGGATGGGGCCAGGGTTGGGCCTAGCACAGACCCCCCCCTCCCTCAACATCACCTACTCCTCTGAACCTGCCCCATTTTACCTACCCTTTATGTGTTATCTGACCTAACCCCCCCACCCCAGGCTGACTTGCTTGCTCTCTCACATGTTGTTTAACTCAAGCAGAGTAGTTTTTTGAGCATTTGTTCATGTGTTTCTGTAAAAAATCCAGGATCAAAGCTCTTTTTTAACTCACCCTTCCTATTGTGTGTGTCTGTTCTAAGTTGCAAAAGGTAGCACACTAAGTTGCGAAAGACCGTGGACATTCATCCCCCCATGTTTGTCATGTGTGTGTTTCTCCGGACTGATGTTCTAAACTGCAATTTTGTTCTGCACTGCATCTTGATGTTGTGTGTGAATGACAATAAATGTTTCTGATTTTGATTCTGATTCTGATATTGTCCGAGATTAACCTTCAAGGTGGATATAGCTTACTAGCAGCCTCGCACCGATGACCTATCGGCATCATCATTTACCCAGAATGCTTTGCGTGTAAATAAAATTGGCCCGTCCGTGTAATATATTTTTTTAACTTTTAGTTTAAAAATGATAAAAACTGAACATCCTACAGTATTTTAACAGTCTCCTGATGCATCTCAGTAATCCAGGTAAAAAATCAAAAAGAAAAAAATTGTATAGGTCTTCTGGACGGGTTCTTCTCTAATGAAACGTTTCGTCTCTCCTCCAAGAGACTTCTTCAGTCTGAGAGTTTCAGGCAAAATTCAGGCTTTTAAGCCCTGCCTCCATGTGACTGATACTCACATCACATGGCTATCGTTGACACCTAATTAACACCTATTGTTAACAGGGGGTGGAGTGATACTGGCAATAGCAGCACTGTAGGAGGGGGACAACTGAAAACGGAGGCCTCCGCCTCTGTTTAATGATGGACGGTCTTTCTTTTTGATTTTTACAGTCTTTATTTTACAGTTATTTAATATGTTTATTAAATAAAGTCTAATGTTACAACTAATCATGGATCCCTTTAAAACATTGCAAGAAAGTCCAGCTCCTTGGAAGCGAAATATGAAGAAACAGTGAGTAAAGACTTTTGTTTAGTCTGCCTAAAATCTGTCCTAAATCATTCTAACCTGTGATGTTTTCTCTCCCGTCTTTTTGGGTTTTGTAGCTCTGTCTTTTCAGGTGACTTGTACCACAGACTGCGGCAGTGCCAGCACTCCCACCATCAGATACAGCCCTGCCACTGGCCTAGGTCACACAAACTCATTCTTTAAACTGTTCCAATAATAATAATATAAAAAAATGCACCAACAATGACATGAAAATGAACATAGCTAAACTCCTTTATTTTTTGTTTTAATGCAGGTCCTCTGGAGCCTGTTGATAATAGTAAGCAGGGTGTCAGCATGTCAACCCCCCCTGTTTACTCTGAACTCTGGTTCATCTTACTGTTTGTCCTGCTGGGTCTATTTCTGCTCGCCATTCTGATGGGCTTAGTTCTAAAAAGGTATTTTAATGTTAAAAAATAACATAATTTAATTATTATGTGCATGAATACAAACAACTTGGCATAGTTATCATTTACAAAACATAACATCTGAAAAACAAAAGAGAAAACTGTTTAATTTTGTTTTTCACTTTTTTAGAGCCTTGAGGAAGAATCCTTCAGCCAGGGAGCGCCCTCCTCTGGTCATGCTTCAGAAGAGCAGAAAATCTGGAGGAGAGTCGTACACGGTGAGAGGCAGAGAGAGGAGCAGCTGCACAGACAAACGGAAGGTGGTTGGAAAAAAAAGATTGAGCCGTAGTTTGAGATACGACAAAGAAAGAAGCTGAAAAGTTGAGGGGGTAGAATGTACTGTAGGGAAGTCCGGTGACACTGATGCTCAGAGTTTTAAAACAAAACTGTTGAACTTTTTGTTTGATTAGTTTAGATATGACATGCTCTAAATCAAACTCCTACAATAGATTTATTATATTTTCAGTACTTGTAGGTTGTGGTGTAAGCATTCTATTAAATTGTATCACCACCTAATGCCATAAAAGTATTGCATTTTTTAAATCCGCTGTTTTGTGCTACTTGTTTTATTTTAATATCTCTGATTCTTATTCACCTTATATTCCTACACTATTCTTTCCTTCCAATCTGTTTCTCTCAGAGGCCCTGTCCTGAGCTGTGCTCTAAACACCTCCCCAGCTCTATGCTCCTCCTTGATCACACCACAGTAAGATCATTTTCTGTCTTTTTTTCTATCAAACCCTTAAATGTTTATTTTGCTGTCCCCCTTGCAGTTTGACACTGTAGCAGACTGTGTTGAGATCAGCAGCGTTATTCTTAAAAGCTACACTGTGTACACAGAGGTATGGGATTGTGGTTTTCTGTGGGTTGCCCTCCTGCGCATGTCCTCTGTGTTTGCATCTGCATGTTTTGTTTTGCATGTATAACCTCTCGCTTTCCCATTTAAAACAAGGTTTGGTTCATTGTGCAGCCTTTACACAGCTTTATACAGGTCCTTCTAAAAAATTAGCATATTGTGATAAAGTTCATTATTTTCTGTAATGTACTGATAAACGTTAAACTTTCATATATTTAATTGCACACCAACTGAAGTAGTTCAAGCCTTTTATTGTTTTAATATTGATGATTTTGGCAAAAAAGTAAAGAAAAACAAAATTCCCTATCTCAAAAAATTTGCATATTTCATCCGACCAATAAAAGAAAAGTGTTTTTAGTACAAAAAAGTCAACCTTCAAGTAATTATGTTCAGTTATGCACTCAATACTTGGTGGGGAATCCTTTTGCAGAAATGACTGCTTCAGTGTGGCGTGGCATGGAGGCAATCAGCCTGTGGCACTGCTGAGGTGTTATGGAGGCCAGGATGCTTCAGTAGTGGCCTTAAGCTCATCCAGAGTGCTGGGTCTTTTGTCTCTCAACTTTCTCTTCACAATATCCCACAGATTGGGCCAGGGGTTCAGGTCAGGAG
>NW_013952565.1:675427-678996 GCF_001266775.1 Austrofundulus limnaeus | reverse complement strand
AACTACTTCAGTTGGTGTGCAATGAATCTAAAATATATGAAAGTTTAATGTTTATCAGTACATTACAGAAAATAATGAACTTTATCACAATATGCTAATTTTTTGAGAAGGACCTGTATATAGCTGATAAATTGTACACATTATTCTAACAAAATTTTAGCCAGAAGAATGAAGGAATGATTCAGATTATTTATTCCTAACTCCACTACATAGCTGAAGGCTAATCTTTGCAGATCACTGCTCTCTGCTGGATCGTTCAAAGAAAATAAATATAACAAAACTTCCATATCAATCTGACAAAATTAGCTTTTTTCCTATTGTTCAATGTCAAGAGCTAATGTAATGAGTTACTTTAGATCGTGTTTACATGGAACATGGAGTTTACATGGTAACACCTGGCAGTAATAAAGGTATTTGTACAAAATGATTTTAAACATCTGGTAACTCTTAACCTAAAACCATACTTCCCAGGGTCTGACAGACACAAAGGTTGGCGGCAGCTCCCACTTCAGCCCCATGTCTGTCCTGCGGGCTCCCAATCCCACAGACCTCAGTGAGGCCTACTCCCAGCATTCCCTGCACCGCAGCGTCAGCCAGCTGATCGACAGGAAGTCACTAATGATGGAGGAAGGATGCTGGGACAACCCAATGGGACATGATTCTGGACTGGTGAGGATGGACCAATGTTTATTTGTTAAACTTGATGTGCAGATGTAATGTTTGGCTCCATTTTCCACCTAAAACAATCTTAGCATTACATCAGTCAGACAGTATGCATCTTTTATCAGTTCTTATTTATCTGTTAAAAATCTAAAAATATTAACAAGCTACAGTATTTAGAAATTCTGGACTCGCTCTTCCTATCCTTTAAGTTGGTTCGGTTCTATCCTATAGAGTCTCACATTCAGGTGTGTGAGTTCTTGTTGAGGCACTCAGGATGAAATCGAACTGAATGTGGCTAAAAGGGGAAAGGTTTGGACTCTAAAACTAGGTTTAGACAGTTTATAAGATTAGCAAAAATGCGTAGTTATCAAATAATGTGCTAGAGACAAGTAATCAGACATTCAACCTTTAAGGTGCATATTTTGGCCCTACTGGGTTTTTATCTCTTTCTTTATACAGTTTTGCTTTTAAATCTAGTCAGTTCTTAAAAGCACTTCAAATACTGAACTTGATACTTTAGCAGGACAATTTACATGTCAGTGGTGTCTGTTTTTTATGTAATGTCTCTGATTTAGACATAAAATGTCCAATATGTGTTTATTCAACAGTCCAAGCTTTACTACATTGTCAGTATTTGCAAATGTGTTAAACTTCAGTCAGAGTGTATGCAGTGGAAAAGTCTTTTTGTTGTCATGCTTGGTCTAAGTCATTGCAAAAGCTTGTATGTTTTTTTTTTTTTAAGTACGTGGAGGAAGATGAGTTTGTGGACGCCATCAAGACCTTAAGTTCTGTGAAGAAAGAGCATGCCGTGTTCATCGACACTCAGCTCTAGGATGGGACTCAGGTACCCCTGTCACCTTGCAGAGCAGGTTTTTACCCGGGACACTGAAACACAGACACTCTTTGGTGTCATTTTATTCTAGTCCTCATGTGTTTGACTCTTCTTAGAGCCCAGCTGTCCTGACTTCTGTAGATGCAGGGTTATTGATGTTTCATATGGACACTGTCTGCTACAGTTGTGACACTTGTGACGTAAAAACTTGCAGGATATTTACACCGTAGCTTACATTCATCTGGATCTGGTAATTATACAGTATATATTTCATGAAACAGATCAATATTATGAATGTTTTAACGCATCTCAATAATCCAGGTAGAAAATCTAAAAAAGGTTTAGTAGGTCCTCTGGACAGGTTGTTCTTTGTTGAAAAAACGTTTCGTCTCGCCTCCAAGAGACTTACTCAACTTTTTAAAAATTATTATGAATATTATGTGAGCATTAGTATTTATTGCCAACTGTTTTTAATGTAGTGATTGTGAAAAATAAAAGTATATCAACTGTAGCAGATTTGTTTAGCTGTTTCCAAACCAGTTCTGAAATGTTTATCTATCACTTCCTCATCTCATAACTGTGCCTAGAAAGTTAATATGTTATTAGCAGTAATAGGCCTTTAATTGTAAATGACACACGGCCTTCATTATAGTGTTACTGAATACTATGCCAATTGTTTTTATTTTATACATGACTGAGAAATACAGATGTGCTGTCTGATTGTTGTGATTACTACAGGCTGAAACTTGAAAGGCCAGTGTGAGATTGTGTTTTACTTTGTTGTGGACTTACTGTTTACTGCATTATTTTGGAAAAGAAATGGTTGATGGTGACTTACAGATTATTGTTGGCCCTATTGTTGTTCTTCTGTTGTTTACAGTGACCGTCTTTCTCCTTGTTACAATCTTTAGTTTCATTTAGAAAAAAAAGCTGATCATGTTTAGATTCCCCAATCTGGGTCCAGAAACATTATTTATTAGTGAGAGATGTTGATGGGTTGTTTTGATTATCGATGTTTGCGGTTTTCATTTTTTTTACACTGACAGTATTATTTGTGATTTTATGTTCTTATTTATAGATAACAGTTGGATGTTTGTTTATTTTATGTGAAATTATTAAAGAAGTGTCTTAAGCATTTATTTTATGTTTGTTCAAATGGGAATAATGAACACAGTTACAAAAAAAAACATTGTCAGAAAATCTGTAAATCCCTTTTTATTTATCTGACTTTTGCTTGACAAGATTAACTAATTGTTGAACGGTTAAAAAGAGTGAGACACGTTACAGCTGTTAATTGTTTGTTTACTCCATTATGAACTGAAATGTCAGGATTTGAATACAGCAGTCAGAAAATAAGCACTAAAGTGCCACAATGTTACAATGACATGTGTAAAACTGGACACCTATGGATATTTGCTCCATGATGTGGTACCACTGTTTGTTCATCTAAACACATCCAAATACACTTAAAATCAGAAGAGTTTACACAAACATTAAATATTCTGCACATGTGGGTGTCCATAGTGAGGACCATACATATGATTAAAACCTGCAACGCTGCTTACACACAGCATTAATACACGGTTACACTTCACTGATGGTTACAACATAAATGAAGCTGCTTAACCTAAAAGTTTATCCCAGAGACTCCTGTTGCTCTAGATGAAATTTTAGTTCAGGAAATCGTGTTTCTGTTTGTTCAACACAGATGTGCCAGCAGCTGTACAGTGTCTTAATTACTACACACACACACATAGACAACAGCACACACACAGCGTCGATGTCTCCATCAAAACTATGCAGCCATAATTTAGTTTTGCTGCCGCGTCCCTTAAGGGGACATGGAGGCAAGTTTGAAATTAACAAAGTGGCAGTAACAAGCGTACCCTCGCTCAAGGACGCCAATCTGACAAGGGCACTTCGAAAGCATTCACAGCCACATTCACAGCTATTGTCAGCCACAGAGGGAGGGCGAGGCTGTGAAAAGAAAGAGTGTGGAGTGATTGTAAAGGACAGTATGGCCCAGAGCTACACACACACACACACACACACACACACACACACACACACACAC
>NW_013952565.1:672348-674151 GCF_001266775.1 Austrofundulus limnaeus | reverse complement strand
GATACACACACAATGAACTTTAATGAAATATAATAAAGAAAAACCCTTTCAACCACTCGTGAATATTGTTCGTATCTGAAAAAAATCGTAGAATATGAAAACATTGGTGAATGCCACAAATTCTCCTAAATCACTCGTACGCACAATTTAAGAACAAATCTGTGCGTACAAACGGTTCTTGCATGAGGCCCATTGTTAGGAATTATTGTAAAAACCACAAGCACTCAGTTTACAGAAATGTGTTGTATTGATGAGAATATGCTTACAGAGGCAATCCCCCCTGAAAACTCGTATTTGTATTTGTGACACAAGTAGAAGAAGTAAAAACCCGCTCTGCTCCTCCTCCTCTTATCTCAACGCAGCTTTACCTGCCAGTGTTGCGTGACGGCATTCCACACGCCAACCTTTCCTGTGTGACTCGTGGCCACCAGCTGGCTTCCAATGAAGAAGAGGTCATCGACAGGCACACCGAGACTGAATACACCTGATCAGAGGGTGCGGGGAAGGACAAGTTGACAAAAAGGTCATGTTGGAGCTCGGAAAAGTGACGGACGATAAAAGGGGAAGTCAAATAAGACATGATCTAAAAAACAACAACAGGTGACTCGTCATAAAGCTACGACGGAGTATTAGGGCCACACGAGATTGTTTTATTATAATTACGAGATTAAAGTCGTAATTTTATGAGAATAAAGTCATTATTTTATGAGATTAATATTACAAGATAAAGGTCATTATCATTTCCCGTTCCTCATTTCCTCACACCTGCTGTGTACAGCCATGTCTCTGTGTTTATAAAGTAGTCCATGATGATTCAGGTAGCTACTGTTAGATTAATATGCTTTCATCCAAATTAACTACGTGACGACTAAATCCGTCAGTGCATCCATTAATTACAACACAGCTTCAGTTTATAGTTTGCACAATTTCTAAGTCCTGCTACTGACAATTTGATGCTAATGTGCTAACAGATTAACTATTTATTTAAAGCAATGCTAAAGAACAACTTGACAAAATGCTCAACATTCCTCATTTTAATGCAGTAACTGCATGCTTTTTCATGTAAAGGCTACAATATTATGAATTTAAACTCATAATATTGAAGAAATTTATAGTTATTACAGGTTAGTACTGATGTTAGAAGCACAACACTATATTCTTAGATTTTCCTTTTTTAATGTTGACAATGTTTAATCTGTTATGTGTTGATTGATATAGAGAAGTTACATGTCCGAATTATAAATAACACATAATTGAAACGTTATTATAACATTAGATTGAGACTTTTGTATGAATGCCTGTGATTCAGCCGTAGGTCAGTAGGGGGGTGAACTCAGGCATTGAAGAATCGTGTATAAATTGATGCACTTCCTGGCTTTTGGCCAGTGTGGTTTCCTTTCAGCTCCGGTGGCAATAAACTCGCTCGGTTCCAGAGTTCTGGTGTTGTATGGTTTTAATTCCTAAAAATCAGCTTATTTAACAGTGGTGGTTTTCATTGACTTCAGTCTATTGAACACGTATTTTTCTTACAATATTATGATTTTAAACTCATAATATTATGACTTTAAACTTATAATATTATGACTTTAAACTCATAATATTGTGATTTTAAACTCATAATATTATGACTTTAAACTTATAATATTATGACTTTAAACTCATAATATTGTGATTTTAAACTCATAATATTATGACTTTAAACTTATAATATTATGACTTTAAACTCATAATATTGTGATTTTAAACTCATAATATTATGACTTTAAACTTATAATATTATGACTTTAAACTCATAATATTGTG
>NW_013952565.1:669775-671497 GCF_001266775.1 Austrofundulus limnaeus | reverse complement strand
CTCGTAATATTATGACTTTAAACTCGTAATATTATGACTTTAAACTTGTAATATTATGACTTTAATCTCACAATATTACGACTTTATACTCATAATATTTTGACTTTATTTTTATACGACTTTAATGTCGTAATATTCTCGTAAAACTTTATTCTCGTAATTTAAAAAAAAAATCTTGTGTGGCCATAATACTCCGTCGTATAAAGCATCTCTGTAACAAAAAGTATTCAATAGATTTCAGGAGTTTTTGTCTTCTTTTAAACGTGCTAAACCCACCTATTTCATTTCCACTGCCCCCATCTTGGATACTCCAGAGGATGATTCTGCTTTCAGACGCAGCAGCCACCATCTTGTCTTTGTCTCCATGCGGACCGCCCACCACTTTGGCATTAAGTGCAACACGCTCAATAGTCCAGTTGAGGTAGGGTGAGGAAAACACCTGCTGCCACCCTGATGATTCCTTTATCCTGCAGTGACAGCACATGCATACACACAGACTCTTATGTTTCCTCTTTTGTTAAGAGTTTGGTAGAAAATGAGGTCAGCAATTCAATTTTAGAAAAAAAATAACATCTCAGTCTCTGATTTTAGAGTCTCATTAAAGAAATCAATCCTGGCGTTGGTCTGCATCTCCTGGGTTCAGTCGCTCTACAAATCGTGACAAGCTAATGAAGTCAGAGCTGCGTGAGGAAGATTTACAGAACTACCTGTAGCAGATGACGAAGTGCGCATAAGCTGCTACAATCCAGTTGTGGTGTCCCGCTACAATCAATACTTTCCTGGGGTCAACAATGGGAACTACACAAAAAACACAATACACAGAAATCTTTCAGTACCGGAGAAAAAGTCAAATAAATTGACATTTTTACTTTATTCTTTTCTTGTAAAATTTTCAATAACTATTTTTTTTTTCCCAAAAAACGAGAAGATCCTGGTTAATGCTTCTCATTTTATTCTCTGATATGGTCAGAAAATCTCCAGCTGATGTAAAAAGTGGGGCTACTTCAGGCTGTGCCATTAGTCAGCGCACTAAAACCATTTCAGGTCACATTAGCTGCAGCATTAATGCACACTCAGAAACACAAATATTACGGTCCTGTGCTCTCTTTGAGATGTGCATTTGGCACACATATGAAGATGCACAACCTGAAGGGGAAAATATGCTACACGGTTTGTAAAAGTTTATAAGAAGGCAGATGGTGCAGCAGAAAATAAAGCTTTAGCTTTCTGTTAAAATGGCTCTCATGTTTACATTTACTGCTTGATTTTCTTTCACTACAAAACTAAATGTGAAATGTATTTGTATTACCTAGTTTCTCAGTGTCATCGCAGGGCGAGTCCGACAAGGAAGGGTGGGGAAGGGGGCTGACTCGCGTGAAGCCCTCTGCTCCACTTGGACCTGGTCGCTCATCAGGGGCGGAACTGGACTTGCGGGGAGGGATAGCTGTCGAGTAAATATGTCAGGATGTACAAACAGAAACCTGCTGATTTTTTCCTTATCGAAATATTCTCTGACAAAAACATAAATCAGTTCCATCCTGGAATTGTTTTCGGTGTCGTCTCAGTAGAAAACTATTTTTGTTGTTCACTTAGTTTGGTGTTTTTACCTGGAGGAGGCAGGTAACCGTGGAAGAGGACGCTGCCACAAGATGAGCGGTCCAGTTCCTCACACAGCAGCAGGCGCCGTACTGCACCGTTAAACAAAAACACACATTACAAACG
>NW_013952565.1:667374-668775 GCF_001266775.1 Austrofundulus limnaeus | reverse complement strand
TATATATATAATGTGTTTTAATTATACAACTAAGTTATTGTTGTTTATTTTTCTAATTAATGTTTTATATTTTACAGTTCAGCTTGTGTCTTATTTACTGAATTTGCCAAAGTGATAGATCAGATTTATTTTTCATTGGAGCAAACCATTTGAATTATTTAAGTTATTTTACTCTGACATTCTTATGATGAATATTGTGATTTTAAAAAGGTGGTTCACAAAAATAATTTTACAATTTCCACAAACAATACAGGGAAGTTAAAAACACCAAAACAGGAAGTAACATAGCGTCTACATGGAAGTAACCGAGTTAATGGTTTTGTTTTGGTTAAGCTGATTCCCAAAGACTAACACTAAAAACAGTTCACCTTTTAAAAGTGGTTCAGAAAGATTGTAGTTAAAATATACATACATTCAGAAAAACTCCTGATATTGTAGATATTATGTGATTTGTGATAAAATGTGCAAAAAAGGTTTTGTCACCTGAACACAAAATTAACCATAAGAATACCATGACTTTGTATGGGGTGCCGTTTGTAAAGTTACACAGTCAAAAATTACCACCAATATTTTTGTTTTATTTAGCCTTTTATAAGAAAAAATGAACAGATTTATTTTTCAAAGTCAGTTTTTCACCATATGATTCATACATTTATAAATATCATAGTTTATAAACTAAATATTTAACTTATAAGTTAAATATTTAGTTTATAAACTATGACATTTATAAATGTATGAATCATATGGTGAAAAACTGACTGAAAATAAATCTGTTTTTTTTCTTATAAAAGGCTAAATAAAACAAAAGTATTGGTGGTAATTTTTGACTGTGTAACTTTACAAACGTCAGCCAATAACTTTCTGTTTCTGTGTGACTATTATGTTCTGTAAAGAACTCACCTAAAGGAGTTATCCCATAAAACTCAGCTTCATGTCGCAGGACGCTGATGTTGACACCTCTACAGAGAGAAAAAAAAAGCATCAAATGCATTTTGAAAAACCCAGTTCACAAAACAACAAATTCCACCTAAAACAGTCAAAACCATTTTCTGAAACTGTATTTGACATCTTACCGTAAGTCCAGTTCTTTGGTTCGGAGGAAATTGAGAATTGGTGCGAAAGCTGTTGGATCTCTGTCAATAAATATCTACAAATGAGAAGTTAAAGACTTTAACCAACCAGGAAAAGTTACTGGTAAAGATTAAACATTCAACACTGTGACTTGATCATATATCAGCTGACTTGAGCATTTTTAAAGAAAATAATAACTTGTGTCACACTTGATCTAATCTCCCTATTTTTTTCTTTCTAATGGTGCGTTCACACCGAACGCGATTTCAGCGTCAGGAGCAGCAGGTTTACATGCAAAGTCTATGGTGGACGCGCTTCAAGCAACGTCGG
>NW_013952565.1:663122-667264 GCF_001266775.1 Austrofundulus limnaeus | reverse complement strand
TTTCTGGAGATTATCCAAGGTGCTTCATGACCCATTATTGGGTCCCAAGCCCAACTTTGGGAACCAAAGTGCAGTGGTTCCCAAACTTTTCAGCTTTTGACCCACAAAATAACAGTAGAGACCTGAGCCACCAACTATTTTTGGATGATAAACATTTGTATCAGGTCAACAAAACATGGGCATGGTAACAATATTTTTATACTACATTTATCATTTTAAATATACTAACCTCACTCCTTTGTAACAATTAAGGCAAAATGTAATTAATTTAGAAAATCTTTTCAGGACCCCACCTTGATGTTTCAGGACCCCAACTTTGGGAACCACTGCTCTACAGTGAGTGAAAACTGGGGACAGCTGAGACAGTCTGACAGACTCAGCTGCTGTCAGACTGTGTGAATCCAGCCTCAACCAGCTTTCATTGTAACTTTAGACACTGAAGTCTTAAATTACTTTATATTCTGAACAAGCATCTGACAGTGCACTTGTGTACAAATATTTTAGCAATGTATAAAGTGTATTTTTAGCTATATTCACAGTATATATTAAGGGGAAAGTGTTTTCTGTTCTCAGAGACTTAAAACAGAATAAGCTTTTGTGATATTAAAGAAGCAGGCTTTATTATGACTCTTTTATAGTAATGCCAGATTTGTTCTAATTTCAGCTGTTCCACCAAACACAGAAATAACAAGATGCATTTGTTAAAAAAAGAGGAAAATTAAACATTTTTAATGAAATGTGATTTCTGTAATATTGCATGTCAGCTGTCTTTACTAACTTCTGTGCAGTTGTTGTGCACTTTTTGCAGCTCAACCAGTTAAATGTGAATTTACAAAGAATAAAAGAACTCTTCTGCAACCGATCCAGACACACAACAGTAGTAAAGAGCTGTTCATCAAACGTGCAGTGTGTTTCTGAGGTCTCAAACTACTGACAACATCAAACCAACCTTGAGAAGAAGGAGTCTGGGATCCACATCAGAGTCTGTCTGGAGGTGCTGAACCTGCAGTATAAATAAAACATGCTTATTATAAATGGCATCTCTTTTAACAAGTGCAGGATCACAGTCTAAGTAAAGCTTTTACTGGATGTTTTGTTGAGCAGATGACTCGGGATTTATTTACTGGTGTAAAATAAAATTTGTTTTTAAGGTACATTGTGTACAATCTGAATTATTTATTAGTGTAACAAAGCAGTGATGATAACAGACATGAAGTCGTTTGTCTCCATTTACATCAGTGACTGTTAGATCATCCGGAAATTATCATACATTTAGACAAAGCTCCAGTTTACAAAAATGAGACAATCAGTATCCGATGGACGAGGCTTACCTTGTCCCACCGACATTTAACTGGATGATCTCTCCCATCGCGGGCGAAGGGCTGTTACCATTAGTGGCCATGATGACCGAACCGGGGACTGCTTTTTTACAAGACAGTGTTGTTGTGTTGTGACTATTCTTTCACAAAGGCTAGCCTGCTAACCCTCCTCTCTCAGCAGCTCAGCTGATGCCCCGACTCCCCCAGACTCACAGCGTCTCCCTCGTCCCACCTTCCATCAAAAACCCGCTACACACGACCCGCTCGTTCTGCGCCAGTCGCTTTATAGAACCTCCGCAGAGTGGACAAGTCAGGAGGCATTGTTTTATCAAAAATAAATAAATAAATAAACAATCAGAGCAATACGAGAACCCCCTTATTTTCCCGAGCAAGCCTGCTTGCATCACTGCTCTGCATGTAACTCGTTGGACACCAGGTTGCGCAGGATTTTAGCATCGTCAAACAGCTGTGTTCTCTGATTCCAGGAGTGACAAGATAGTTCCCCCCCACTTCCTTACTGTTTCGCTGAAACGCGTAGCTTTAAAAGTTACACTCCTCTTTCGTAAACATACAATATGCAGACAAATTGAATGCTACTTGTGATTTTCATGACTTCTAATTATTAAAGTGTGAAATAAAATGACAATGTCAACATTTTGTTTGTCAGCCCCTTGTAAACTCCGAACAAGAACGTGTTTTCGGTCGACATGAAATCTCTGAGTTTATCTACGTCTGATGCTGCGCTGAATGACAGTGGATGCGAATTGAAATAATTTTGAAAAAGAGGGGAAAATAGTCCGTGGTTCTTTTTGAGGACTCATTTAATATATAAATCAGTGCAATATGTCATAAAGCGAGGAGTAAAACAAGAATGCTCATTAGCTTGCTGTGTGACAAGAAAATGTTTTATGGCAGGCCGTTGTGACATATAATCAAAGCACACATTTCCCCCTCAGTGACTACCGGTAGTCAAAGTGGCTTATTCTTCCTAAAATAACATTACATAAATAATACATACATAACATTAGTGTAAAAAAGTATTTAACATAATGGCTGGCTGGACTTGAAATATATTACAAATATCCATAAAAAATTCTCAAAAAGCTTATGGTCTGAGAATGTAATTCTTTTTATTCATAATTATCGGTTCAAATACATGCAATGACAAAAACAAATGGCTTTTTTATATTCATGTATTTTTCTTTACTTTTAGCCCTAGAGAAGTAGTCTTGTTTTTCTAGAATGAGCAGGGTTTGTCTTTAAAAATATATTACACGGAGATGCTTGCATTTAAAAGTGCTTATTTGTAATTAAATTGCTGCGGTTTCAGTTCTTGATGTTTGAAACTTTAAGGATGCATAGTATGCGCTCACATTTTTCTGTTTTTGTTAGCTTTTTGTATTAGAAATGTTAGGTACTTTTTTTTCTCTTTGAATACCTAAATTGCTGGAATGATAATTTGACGAGGAACAGCGTAATTATGGACACACTACTTAAAAATGTAAAATAAATAAAAAATATATGGTAAGTTTACTTCCCATACAGTATCGGTACGCGGTGTACTCTAGCAGCGCTGCGTTTTCTGTGCGCGCGCTGCACTCCTCGAGAACCCGCCCCGCCCCTCCCACCTCTGATGAGAGAAAGGACTCGAGATGCTACTTTTTATGACGAACTAGCATGTTTGCTCTCACCAAGTATTTACTGCTTTCCCTAACATGTAACGCAAAACGAAATATTTTGGGGGTCATGCTGTGTTCCTGGGTAAGTTTTTGTTAATTTATGTTTGAAAGAGTTTGTGGCTGCAAACAATTTGTTTATTTACCAGCTGAGAGAAAGTTAGCAAACTACTGGGTGCTTGAACTCTTAAGCTAATGGTAACATTGAACGTTAGCTTTAACAAACCTGAACACCAGCTACGGTCATTTATTTTTAAGATATGTTTGTCTCCTTGCGCCACGTCCTCGCAAGTCAAAGCTACTATGAGCAGGACGTAAACTTTGTCTCTAGTTGTTAACTTTGTGAAAGGGTCGTAAAGGTAAAGTGACTCAACGCGCTTCTTATTTGTTGTGTAATATCTGTAGCCCTTCTCCCTCTCCGAGCATTACACCGGTGGCCTGGTCTTGTAAAGGAGAATGGATTTGTGACCAGTTCAGTCAGCGGGAGGAGAGCTGGAGACAGAGGCGTCCCATCAGTCGTTGCTGCCCCAGAATCGGAAACCTAACGAAGCGACGTCAGGAAGGTTGGAGGTGATGTCGGAGGAGGCCGAGGTGAAAGTATGTCCAGGTCCGGACGGGAAGCCGGAGTCTACCGCCGGGAACAGCGGTAATACGGAACAGGTACCCTCCTCTCTGGCCTCTCCAGCGCCTGTTGCCACCTCAGCCACCGAGGATGAGGATGAGAGTGAAGATGAATCCGACATCCTGGAGGAGAGTCCTTGTGGCCGCTGGCAGAAACGTCGAGAGGAGGTACACTATCATTTTACACCACAGGCATATTGTGATAAAGTTCATTATTTTCTGTAATGTACTGATAAACGTTAAACTTTCATATATTTTAGATTCATTGCTCACCAACTGAAGTAGTTCAAGCCTTTTATTGTTTTAATATTGATGATTTTGGCAAAAAAAACTAAGGAAAAACAAAATCCCTATCTCAAAAAATTAGCATATTTCATCCGACCAATGAAAAAAAAGTGTTTTTAATACAAAAAAAGTAAACCTTCAAATAATTATGTTCAGTTATGCACTCAATACTTGGTGGGGAATCATTTTGCAGAAATGACTGCTTCAGTGTGGCGTGGCATGGAGGCAATCAGCCTGTGGC
>NW_013952565.1:649612-661737 GCF_001266775.1 Austrofundulus limnaeus | reverse complement strand
GTCTTGGGTCTCTCAACTTTCTCCTCGCAGTATCAGTGGTTTTGGCACTGTGAGCAGGTGCCAGGTCATGCTGAAAAATGAAATCTTCATCTCCATAAAGCTTTTCAGCAGATGGAAGCATGAAGTGCTCCAACATCTCCTGATAGCTGCATTGACCCTGGCCTTGATAAAACACAGTGGACCAACATCAGCAGCTGACATGGCACCCCAGACCATCACTGACTGACAACTCTTCTGGTTGTGCAGCGTTTTCTGCCACACTTTTTCCTCCCACAGACTTCCCACTGAGGTGCCTTGATACAGCACTCTGGGAACAGCCTATTGGTTCAGAAATGTCTTTCTGTGTCTTACCCTCTTGCTTGAGGGTGTCAGTGATGGCCTTCTGGACAGCAGTCAGGTCAGCAGTCTCACCCATGATTGTGGTTTTGAGGAATGAACCAGGCTGGGAGGTTTTAAAAGCCTCAGGAATCTTTTGCAGGTGTTTAGAGTTAATTTGTTGATTCAGATAATTAGGTTAATAAGTCGTTTAGAGCCTTTTCATGATATGCTAATTTTTTGAGATAGGGATAGGGATACTTTGTGTGCACCACAAAGTATCCCTATTGGGATAGGGATACTTTTTTTGCCAAAATCATCAATATTAAAACAAGAAAAGGCTTGAACTACTTCAGTTGGTGTGCAATGAATCTAAAATATATGAAAGTTTATTGTTTATCAGTACATTACAGAAAATAATGAACTTTATCACAATATGCTAATTTTTTGAGAAGGACCTGTACTTATTTTAAAGTGGCTGAACGTTTTAGTTCCAATAAAATATTCGGAAAACCGACTGTAATTGTTACAAGTAGTATAACACCACATACTGGCGTATGGGGTTTGTGTCAAAATTTCATCCAAATTTATTACTAAGCTCAGTCATTAAACTTGTAGTTTAAAGTGTTCATTTCACACTGATTAAGAGTTTGATACAATAACAACGTGTCTTGTATAAACGGGAAAAATATAGCTCTCACAGTGGTTATACTCGTTTTTAAGGAAGTTCACTTTCTGCTGTTTAGGGTTACTGTAAATCAGAAACACCATTATTTGGGGTTCGTGTTTCATCAGTCAGCATACCCTTCAGCCTCTCCTGTCCATTCAGTATTATATACACACACCAAGTTTTATATTATTGCTTATACACAAATAATTTAATATTAAGAAGCATAAAGTTCTTACAGTGTAAAATGTAAGGTAAACTGTAGAAGTCGGGTCACTTATTTCATCATTATTTCAAGAAAGGAAAACTGATGCCCATGAGGCTATAAAGAAATCTCACCCTCAAGCTTTATTTTAAGGGTGTACCCATTACAGTTCTCTGGCCAATCACTAATCTTTAAAAAGTCTGACCTGCCTAATTTGATTTTGGCCAATACCATTTTTTTTAATAACTGACTTTTTCAGATGTTATAAAGTCACAATACACCTTCAATGTCCAATCTTATTTTGTTGAAAAACATTTACGAACTTGTTTTACCTGGACATTAGGTAGTGCTAACAGCAGAGCAAACGAGAACCGTGGCTGATTTTCAGGCCTTTGTGGAGGTCGATGAGAAGCCAATCTTTTCCACAGATCTTATCTAAGTATCGGCTGATCTCCCAAAATTAAGGAAATCTTGAATTGAGAATGTTTGATCTAAGGTCAATTTAACCAACCGTATGTGGAGCACATTTAACCTTTTAAATGATTAGATATTGAAAAGAGATGTACTCAACATAAACAGTTCATATAATGTGACTGATGTTACGTTAGAGCCCATTGAATGTGGCTTCAGCCAGCCACTATACACTGTTTTCCCCCTGGGGAGGGGTCAGTGGATGGGTCCACACCACCCTGGCCAATTAGTGAGTCATTTTGTGTTTAAGTGTCAACATGTTTACTAGTGGTTTAATCTCTAGCAATTTTATTTTTCCTTCCTTTGTGAAGTTTTATGGATTTTGAATATGTTTTTTTAAATGTGTGATCCAACGGGTCATTTCTATTCTTAAATGCAGGTGAATCAGCGGAATGTCCCAGGGATAGATGTTGCATATTTGGCCATGGACACAGAGGAAGGGGTGGAGGTGGTTTGGAATGAAGTCATGATCTCAGAGAGGAAAAACTTAAAACCTCTGGAGGTGAGGCCCTGTGATGCAGATAAGGAATGAAACCATTAAAGATAATCTGTTTGAAGCGTTCTGACACTCAGTTTGTTCAGTCAGATGATAATGGAGCAGCTGAACACATTTTGTGATTCTTATGATGTATTCAGGGTAAATAATTTGCTTGTGTAGATAAGCTTTAACTATATGTACTTTATTTAGTGACATTGCAGTAAAATTGTTGGTTATTGATCATTGGTTATTCAATGTTGATCAGACATGTTTTATACTTTGTTTTAGGAGAAAGTCAAGACTGTATTTGATAACCTCATTCATTTGGAACATGCCAATATTGTCAAGTTTCACAAGTATTGGGCTGACACAAAGGACAACAGGGCAAGGGTGAGTCAAACCTTCTGACACACTAATTCCTCTGTCAGCTGAATAATTTGTCATTGCTTAAAATTTATGGTGTCTCTCTGTGTTTGTTTTGTTTTTCTCCTAGGTGATTTTTATCACTGAATATATGTCATCTGGAAGCCTGAAGCAGTTTCTCAAGAAAACAAAGAAAAATCATAAAACTATGAATGAAAAGGTATGTAGTAGAAGAACTTGGTGTTTAAATGATTTAGGGTGAAATGAGGTGAGGCTCCACAGTGTGCACTAATGTTTACATTAGGTTTAAAAAGAAAAAAAAAATCTCAAGCCATGTTTAGTCAGTTTTAAAAGTCAACTTGACGTGCTCTGATAGAGTGTATGGTCTCACAGGCATGGAGGAGATGGTGCACACAGATCCTGTCTGCTCTCAGGTCAGCTTTTGGTTTCCTTCCACAACTAAATGCAGTTGTGTTGTAGTGATGATGATTCTCAGCGAGTATTGTTGCATGTATCTGTGAATTTATTTTATTTTTTTCCTCATGTTGTGCAGTTATCTGCACTCATGTGACCCACCTATCATTCATGGGAACCTTACATGTGATACAGTCTTCATTCAGCACAACGGGCTCATTAAGATCGGATCAGGTATAGAATTACAGAGTTCATCCTGCTAGTTTGAAGTAGTGGAGCTGTAAATTATTAAATAATTGAAAATTTCAATTTGCTTTAATTTGAATTTGCATTTCCATGATGGGAATTAAAGGTTTTTGTGAACTAATTGTGAATATTTGTTTAAACTCATTCAGTTTTGTGTTTCACTGTTGGTTTACAGTCGTTGATCCTAAACATTTTTAGGCATCATTTTCCATAGCTGAATAAAGCTGAGGAAATGCTAATATTGTGTATTTTCCTCTGAGACACCTACACCTTTTATCACATATCTTTTTCTTACTCTGCTTACTATCTATATTTTATGTTTATGATTTGTACTTTATATGTACTTAACTCCTTACTTGTTGGGTTTGTCAAAAATAAATTTATACTTTTTTCCCTTATCCACAGTGGCTCCAGACACCATCAACAACCATGTAAAGACATTCCACGAGGAACAGAAAAACTTGCACTTCTTTGCTCCTGAATATGGAGGTAGACATAACTAGAATGAAAGTTGACTGCTTTTCTTCTTCTCTGTTTCTGATATTTATAGTTTAACGTTAGAAAAGGTTCAGAAATAGAAAAAGTAAACGCTGAATCAAACATAAATATTAAGAAGGAGCGACCTCAACAAAAATCTGGCTTAATTTATAAAGAAAGCAGAATTTGTTCCTGCAACAAAATGAGACTGGCTTCAAAATCAACCCACCATAAATGAGAGCTGTACCTTTTTCATAATTAATTTAAAAGACATGGACAAACTAAAGACTCAGTGTTTCATAGTTTATATCCTGAGATAGATAAAGGATTTAATCTTTAATTATCAAATCATTGTTTTGAGAATGCAAGTTAAACCAAATGGTATCAGTTTTGATCTTGTGGCTGTTTCTAGTGTTCAGCTGGTATGTTAAAGTTTTACAGCATCTTTGATTTTTGTGTGTCTGAAGTCTGGACTTTGCTATGAAGTGATATTTGTAACATCTGCTTCCTTTTCGTTTTGTTCTGTCATTTTAGCTGATAATGATGTTACCACGGCTGTAGATATTTACTCTTTTGGAATGTGTGCCTTAGAGGTATGTCCTAAAAGGTTACATTTAATAGCTTGAGTCTTTTTTGTGTTTAAAGATGTTCTTTTTTTTAACAATGTGTTGATGTGTTGCAGATGGCACTTTTAGAAATTCAGGGAAATGGAGATTCCTCATATGTTTCTCAGGAAGCCATCGACAACTCCATACAGTTACTGGAGGACCCGCTGCAGAGGGTGAGATCCAGAGATTAAACCTTTAGTCTTTAATAATAATAATAATAATAATAATAATAATAATAATAATAATACTGCTTTAGACGTGTGTAACATAATGTTCATTTTAATTGTTTTTTAAGAAGTTAATCCAAAAGTGCCTTGAGAATGATCCCAGTGTAAGACCCACAGCCCGGGAGCTGCTGTTTGATCAAGCTCTCTTTGAAGTGCCGCTCCTAAAACTGTTGGCTGCTCACTGTATTGTCAGCCACCATCGTGAGTCACACACACACACACACACACACACACACACACACACACACACACACACACACACACACACAAATATAATTGGATGCATAACGGCTTTAGTTTACTATTTGAATAGAAAATAGATTGAATAGTTGAGCGTTGACTCGCTATCAGTGCACTCTTTATGACAGAAAAAATATTGTTCTTTCTTAGAACCGTGTGTATTTGTATAAAAAAGGCAAAACTAATATTTGCAAGTCAGGTTCGTGAACCGCTTATGACAATGTAATACCAACTTGATAAAATCACATTTTGTGTTTTTATATATGTGATGCTAGAAAACACATGTCAGTAAAGTCTGGCATGGCATTGCTAAAGTCAGCTTTTAGTAGAACCCTAACTGAGACAACAATAGGAGTTATTTTTAAGGGTGTTGATCTATTATTTTGTGTTTTTGTTGCTCAGACGTGATTCCTGAAAATGCCCTTGAGGAGCTGACCAAGAAGTTGGATCCCAATCTGGTCATTGCTGTGACTAAAGAGGATGTTCAGCTCAAGTAAATAAAAAAAGTTATTCTTTAAACTGTCATATTTTAAAGGTCTCAAAAAGTGATTTGTTTGTTTGTTTGATTTTAGGCTGTCACAGTTTCCTGCTTTGGAACTTGATAAATTCCTGGAGGATGTACAGTAAGAAGTTAATAAGAATAAGATAAAATGAAAATACATTATCTGGCCACTTGGGGGTAGTAGTGAGCCTTCATATAGTTGTGACGCCTGCTTCGGCAATCACAAATACATGTTTTGTTATTATTCAGTGTCCTGGAATCTTCACAGATTTTATGGTCTTATGGATCCAGTGTTGATTTTGACTCTCACTAATATCACCTGTCTGTTTCTCTTCTTTGACACCCATGCAGTGTTGTATAAAGTACCTCAAAATGATACTTGAGTGAAAGTACAAGTATCTTATCATAAAATTACTTTGGTAAAAGTTAAAGTCTTCTCCAAAAATATTACTTGAGTAAAAGTCTTAAAGTATCTGATATTTTTTGTACTTAAGTATCAAAAGTAAATTTCTAACACAAAATCTACTTAAGTATTAAAAGTAAAAGTACTGAGTAAAAGTAAGCAGTTAGATTTTCCAAAATGACATTTATTGGGAGGTGACTTCTCCAAAAAATATTTTTTCTAACAGCGTGCAGCTGTGATGGGTTGTGTACAAGTTAATAGGGTGTCAGAATGGTAAATATTTATACTTCTCATCCAACCACAATTAAATTCACTCTGTCCAGGAGACACAATTTATCAGGATAGTATTTTTTTAAGTAATAACAACTGAGAATAAAATAGGAGTAACGACTTTCTACTTCTTACCTTTTTAAAAAATGTAGTGAGTAGAAAGTACAGATAATTGTGTAAAAATGTAATGAGTAAAAGTAAAAAGTACGCTGAAAAATAATTACTCAAGTAAAGTACAGATAACCAAAATTTCTACTTAAATGCAGTAACAAAGTATTTGTACTTAGTTACTTTATAACTCTGCACCCGTGTGTTATAAACATTTCAATTTTCTCTTCTTTTACCCATTTTAAATCCCCTTTTCCCCTCTGCCGTACCTTTTCAATTAGGAATGGTATTTATCCAATGACAGCTTTTGGGGTACCGAGTCCACAGCAGACTCAACAAAAGACAGTCAAATCTCCTGTTGTCATTCCTTTGGTCAAATCCCCCACACCTGAACCTGCAGAGCTCGAGACACGAAGGGTGTGTACAGTAGCATGTACTGAAGACATGCCGTTTGTTGGAATGTTTTAGCATCAAATTTTCCTTTTTCCCAATGTTTTCTGAACTTAGATTTAACTTTTATAAATCTGTTACATTTTGTTGTAGGTCATTCAAATGCAGTGTAACATAGAACCTGTTGAGGAGGGACTAAAGTATCATGTAAGTTTGTTTTAGAGTTTATATGTTGATCATTTCCTATTAAAGTAATTTTTAGAACATTCAAGTTTTCTCATTGACATGCAGCAGCTTAAATAATAATGCCTGTCATCTGTTTCTCTTCCTGTAGCTAACGTTACTGCTGAAACTGGAAGATAAACTGAATCGTCACCTCAGCTGTGACATGTTGCCTCGTAAGATCAACTCCTTTCGTTCAATTTGTAGTAACTTAAAGAACATGCTTCCACTCAGCTCTCTAAAACATTTATTTTAATAGTGAAGATAAAATCTGAGCTGACAGACACATTGCACAAGTACTCAAGGTTTACAAATAAAAACATATAGGGTCAAGCTTCGAAATTTCCACCAAGTCATTATTGGAGTGGCTACCAAAAGTACTTTGATACTTTAAAAGGTTAGTCCTGTTCAGATGAGATTCAGGGAACTTGGAACGCATTAGTATCCATTCTTCCTGAACTGTGTTCAGCTGTGTTTAAATAAAACCAGAGAGCGTTGACAGAGAGAAGGTAGAAATGACTCAGCCTGTAACTGAAAATATGGATGGAGGACATCAGTTTAGTTTGTTTGTCGCATTAGCACCGAGCTAATACATATAAGGCAATGTAGCGTCAGTGCTAGCACAAAAGCTAACAGTCTAAGCTGAGGTTCTTCTTCCATGAAGCAGCTCTGTTGTCCTCCATCCATATTTTCAGTTCCAGGCTGAGTCATTTCTACCTTCTCCTCTCTGTCAACGCTCTCTGGTTTCATTTAAAAGAGTCGATCATCAGATATTGTCCAAGATTAACCTTCAGGGTGGATATAGCTCGCTCACACCGAGGACCTATCCGCATCATCATTTACCCAGAATAGTTTGCGTGTAAATAAAATGGCTCCGTCCATGTAATATATTTTTAAAAATTTACAAAACTAAACATCCTACAGTATTTTTACAGTCTTTATTTTACAGTTAAAATAAATGTTTATCAAATAAAGTATAATGTTACAACTAATTGGGGATCCCCTTAAAAAATGGTTTAGCTTTGGTCTTAAAAAAAGACAACATATTAGTCTTCACAAATTAATTTGAGTAATTTGTGTTAACATTTGTGAATTTGTGTTACTCTAAAAATGCCCAAAACAAAAACATTCTCACTTTGTGGCTTTATTTCTCAGAATTTGCTAAAGTGCAATGAACATACAAAATACACATGCCCAATATTATAAACAAAAAAGGGGAACACACATGTTCAACTCAGACTTGTCAGCCAGGATGGTAAAGATACATCTTATTTATAAAAACGGACATCATGCAGTCCTAAACTTAGTAGACTATTAAACTTGTGCAAACGAGTGTTTACATGCACCAGGTTTTTATTCAGAACAGAAGCACTGATGTGCAGTTGCTAACTCCCCCCGGCAAAAAAAAAAAAAAAAAAATCAAAAAGTTTTACTTTCGTCATGAACGTAAACAAACAGCTTCTAAGCTCAGATTGGACCTGCTGCAGCTTTTAATCATTTTGGAGACGTTACTCTCTGGTTAAGCTACAGGTGATGGACTGACTTTTTTATTTATTTATGTATTTATTTGGTTTTTATTTTTTGCGAAGTGGCTCAGGCTGTTTGTCTTCCTTCTTTACTGAATGAGAGGAGGAAGTGGTGTGTGTGCGTGTGTAATAGCGCTGCTGTCCCTCCCTCCACTCTGCATTCTAAATGATTGACAGACCACCAACTAACATTTTCGTTACAGTCTCGTCAATGAAAACTCACACACGTTTTGTCATGTTTTAGGTCGTATTCAGACCTGATCATTTGCTCCGTTTTAAACGAACCAGAGTTCGTTTCCAGCGTTGGTCCGGACCTTTTGTGCAGGTGTGAATACAGTCATGCGAACTCTGGTGCGGATCAAACAACCGGACCGAGACCTGCTTTTTGAGGTGGTCTCGGTTCGTTTCCAAACTAACTCTGGTGCGGTTCACTTTAGTTCTCTTCTGGTGTGAATACAGACCGGACTCTAACCGAACCAACTGCATTAAACATGCGCCTTTTTGGACTTCACAGGCTACTATTGCTGAGCTAAATAAACTGAAATCATACCTGTTTCATCGTCTACTGTTAGCAGCTCTGCTGTCAGCAAGTAGTGGGTCAGAACACACAGAGCACCTCGTCTCCTTTGGGTTGCGGGACACATTTACTGACGTCGCTCCAAAATTAGAATATCATCACGGAACCACCATTAAATTAGCTGCTTCTGACATTTTACATGCTATTGCAGTTGTACTATCAGCAAAAATGTGCGCATCAGAACTGCAGCATGCAGGACTTCCTTGTTTTCTTCTGGGTCTGTGGCTCAGTCCCGCCCCGGTCCTTTTTTTGTCCAATGGGAGCAATGATCGTCAGCCTCGTGGCTTTGTTTACAAGTTATAGTTCGTTTGCAAAAAAGCACAATGTGAATACAAACCGCACCAAACGAAAAAAATAAAGTCCATTTTTGGTCCGGACCAAACAATTGGACCAAAGGACTTTCCTGGTCTGAATACACCCTTAGTCATCGACAAGCTATGTTTATTTCGTTACCGTCTCGTTATTGTCATGAAAAAAAGGGGGCATCAATGAAAATATTTTGTCATCGTTAACAAAAACAACACTGGACTGCAGTAAATAATAAATAAGGTTATTTCTGTGATATGCTAAGTAATTTCAGTCTTTACTGTTTGTGAGCTTAAGAACATAAGGAGCTGCAGAGAGTTCATGCATGGTGTTGCAATGCACGATAATACATCATTTCAAAAAGTCTAGACTATTTTCAGCAGACGGACTGTCAGACAGACTGTCTATTGGAAAAAAAATCCTGCAGTGATGAATGTTTTAACTGACAGCAAGTTGACCTTTACTAACTCGGGGAATAGTTTTTCATTTCCTTAAATAACCATGTCAGAATAGAACAAAATTGAAATTGAAATAATTAGATTTAAGAACTGTCCAAAACATTACTAAAAGTGCAGAAATCTTTGTTGGGAATTGTTAGAAGAAAAAAGAAATGAGGTGTTAAAATTAATCATGAGAGACTAGTAAAAAGTGACAAAACCATTTTTATTACTGTCACTTCTGTATAATACATGTTTAATAAGTACCACGTGTATTGTCTTGTAAAATATTAATTATTAAATGTTAATATATTTGTTTCAGTATTACACCTTCTGAAGTCAGTATCTTGTTTCATTGCTTAATAGGAAAAGTATTTTTCAGACTGCCACGTGTTGTCAGTTTGAACACATATGTTCACGTGAACACAGGTCTGAGCTGAGCGTGTGTAATGTTGCAGACATGTGGGGAATGTCATGACTGTAAGATACTGCAGTTGACAGCTGTCGCCTCCCCGTCCCATCGCTTCTCAGGCTTTCATGTCCCTGTCTGTCATTTATGCATGCATTACTCACACACACACACGTTTGTTTTTATAACCCTGTGGGGACCGTGGATTGACTTCCATTCATTTTCTGGAAATTTATATCCTAACCCTGACCATTTACCCTAAAATTAACCTCACAGGTACCTACCTGACCCTAAAACTAACCTAAACTGAATTCACAGCTTGGTCCTGAATCTAAACCCACCACCCGAAATTAGCATCCGTACCCATGGGAACCGGGCATTGGTCCCCACAATGCACATTCGGTCCCTACAAGGTTGCCTTTTTTTGGGGGGAAATGGTTCCCACGATGTAGCAAAAACATGCCCACACACACATGATCTCACACACTACTACAGTACACACAGCATGTTGTATAACTGGACATTTTCTGTTCTTTCCCTCTTTCGTAGCTTCTCACTGTTTTCTTTTCCTCTCTCACTTAATCTCACTGACATTCTCTGTGGCTGTGTACACTCCCACACACACTTATCAGCCTCACAAACACACCTTGTCCTCTTTGTAAACACACTCTCCTGCTGATATCAAGGGGGGATTCTTGAAAGCTTTCCTTATCGACCAAAGTGCAAAAGTTAAGCTGTGTGTGTGTTCACTGACTGACAGCCAATCTAACCTACCCCCCCACCCCCACCCCACACACACACACACACTTTTTTTTATCCATGGGCATTCTTCTCTTAACTTCTATAATTTTTTTAGTTCATTAATGATTGTAATGTAGCTTTATAATGTAAGATATAGCTATTGTACTTACGGTAATTATGTTGAGTAACTTATAAATGTCTGTATTAAGCAAGATATTTATACATTTTTTTCTCCAATAATTTTATTAGTTTTTATCTATTACATCACAAATAAATTAAAAATGATTTTGAGAACATAGATCACAATTCAGCCAATCAAAACAGTCACCCACTTATTTACTTTCATCCACACAATAACTTCCATAAATGATGTATCATGGGGCAGCTGTTGCAGAGCAGTTATGGGAGTCGTCCTGTAACCAGTGGGTTGCCAGTTTGATCCCCCGTTCCTTCCGTTTCAGTCATTGCCTGCTGGTGGTGGTCAGAGGGTCTGGCAGTGCCCCAGGCTACATTGCAGATGACCACCATCAGTGTGTGAATGATTGAAGTATAAAGCTCTTTGGAGTCCGTAGGGACTTGTGTTATAAGTTCAAGCTATATTGGACACCTGATCTCCTCATCAGCCTTTTATGACATAATAGTTTAAACTGTGGATTTATTGTTTGTTTTTGTGCAAACAAGTTTTAGACGTTTCTCACCATATTCGGTTGAAATAATTTGGCTGTTGTTAATTGTTGCTGTTTTTTTATTAATGCTTTGCTAGATGTAGAATAAAATGTAGCAATACACCTCCAACAAAAATATAATGATGATGATGATAATAATAATAATAATAATTACAAACTGATTATTAAACATGTTTTCTTTACAATAGAACATTGCCATATCAGCTTTGCAGCACATTATTGCCTCTTATCAGACTGGAATGTGAGCTTGACTAGACAAATGCAGGGTTGAACACTTGGACGCAGCTGACCCAAAAATAGTATAAACATGACTATCGGTACGGTTCATATCGGTTTGCACATGTGGAGACCATGCATATCGTCTTCCACTGGAGGCAGTGGGCTCTTCACATGTGCACATTTGATGATCCTGGCATTCATCAAGAAGGAACTGTCTGCAATGAAAGATGAAGCAAGGAAGAGCCAAAGAAAGCTCAGGTTTATTATAATGTGCTATATTACATCAACATGGATTCATAGATGCAACGAGTTGTTATGAAGTTCAACCCCGTACTATATCTGAAACCAAATCCAGACTTGAGTGTGTATGTGATGCAGGGTTCCCCCTAGGATTTCTTTTAACCGTGGTGGTTTTTTATTTTAATTGTTTTATGTTAATCTGAATCAGTTTAGTGTATTTTGTTAATATATTTGATATTATATATTTATTCTTATTACTTCTGTAACATGTTTAAAAGAAAATAATAGTAAAAATCCTCAAATCATGTCCTGTTTCTACAAATTGTCTTCGTAATACTTCAGAAGAACTCTTAAAGGGATCCACGATTAGTTGTAACA
>NW_013952565.1:645668-648980 GCF_001266775.1 Austrofundulus limnaeus | reverse complement strand
CACACACACACACACACACACACACACACACACACACACACACACACACACACACAAAGAAGCATGCTCAGTTTGTAAGTTAACAGCAGCAGATTCTGCCTGGTTTTATGGTGTTTTGAGTTCACAAACAACTCTGACTCCGGGTCACACACAGGGTCTGTGTTGGTGATTCTTGCTGTATCACAGTATTATTGATAAGATAACCATGCTGTAGCTTCACCTGTCATGTCTTCCTTGAAAGAAAAAAAAAGTAGCTTGCAAAGCTGTCGCATCAGACACACATACATGCCTTAGTATCTTTGTGAGGACTACACACACACAGCGCTCACAGCCTCGCTGCACACAAGAACCCACAGTGTTGGTTTTTCAAAATACAGTATCTTAACTTTTTATTGATGTTTAAATAGGGTTCAAAGTCTGACTACGGTTAGTATAAGAGTGCAAATATAGGATATGCTTTACAATGTTTTAGCCTAATATAGGCCTATTAAACTTTATTCTGAAAGTGTGGTGGTCATTTACATGTTGGGGAAACCCTGTGATGCTGAGCTACATATATATATATATTTTTTTTTTGCTGTTTCAGATGAAAGTGTTCAAGTATTGGCTGAAGAGTTGGTCCAACTGGGTCTGATCAGTGAGGTGGGTGTTTTTGTGTGCTTAACGATTGCAAGAACCTGTGGGTGTGTGTGCATTATGACCACTGACAAGTAAAGTAAAAAACCATTCATCGTGTTGCCTTGGCACCTGGCAGTGGGTGGGGTAAATATTAGGCGGCATATGAATGGTTTGTTTTGATGTGCTCTAAGCAGAAGAACTGTAGTCCTCATCAGTCTCTTCAGTGTAAAGATCTGAGTGACTGAGGAGGTGTGGTGGCAGACAGCTGGTCTATAGCATGGCCACAAATGCAGCCACGGTGAGATGTTCTGGCTCTACAGTGGTCAGAAAATGTCAGCATTTGTCTGAAGGGTATTTTGTAAAGGAGCAACAAGGTCATAGGTCACCCAGTTTTCACTAAGATAAAGGTCAGCCTGTATTATTAGAACTCAGGCTGCTTTATTTCAAGCCGAGCTGCTTGTTGTGCATGCAGCTGCATACCTGTAAATGTTGTTTAAAATGTCTTTATTTTTGCTCTTCACAGATGGACCAAGTCAAAATATCTTCATTGCTCGAAGAAACTTTCAGCCAAGCTCTTCAATAGCAAGTCTTCTCAGAAATCCCTTGTCAATCTTATGATTGTAATGATTTGTTTCCCCCGGTGTGTCTTTTCTACAAAGCTCTGGGTGGATCTGTCACCAAATTGTCCCTTATATCGGGGAAGAAAACTACATAAAGGCACACAAACCTTATGGAAAAAATTATAAAAGAAACCATCTGCTGTGAATTATTTTATTTTAATTATTATTAATATTTAACAGTCAGAGCATACATTCATTAATACATGTAGAAATACTGGAAATGAGTTGACCGTTGTGTGGGGTAAGCCTAATAGTTTGGTGAGTACTGTTAGTACATCCAACACTTGATCCCAACAGAACTGACTGGAATACAATGAGACAGACTTTAGTTTACTGAATTCACATCGTCCATCCCTTTTAGATGCTCAGCTAATTCTCTCCTTCACTGTAGGTACTACTCACTGGTGTATTTTTACAGTTTAATGTCTGTATATACACCTGTTGAAAAAACTGTAGCCTTGTTAGTAAAGAAAAGAGATTTCCACCCAAAGAAAACAATCCAGGTCTCATTTTATTCTGTCATTGCTCATGGTTCTCCTCATCATCTAGGTCTTTTTTTGTTTCGCTTTGTGTGACGTAACACTCAACTTTTTACTTTTGTTCAACCCAGCCAACATCCATTTAGGTTAAATATGTGTAATGGTTTATGCAGGTTGCAGGCATGCAACTTATTTCATTTGACTTCTTAAATAGCCGTTAAAAAACCCATAGATGTACGTTATAGTATTTTTCATTATTGGATTGGCATCTCCTGCTCACTTTGAGGTACTGTGAACTCAGTGTCATTAAATTTCTGTTTGTATTTTATGTGTATATATATATATATTTATATATACTTTCATATATAAATACATATTGCACATGACTTTCATTGTAAGTGCTTTCAGGTTCTCTTGTCATTTTTTAAAAAACTTGCTGCTTTTTGAGTTTACATGGTACTCTGCCTTCTGAATTTATGTGACTTGTGTACTGAATTCTGCCATTATATCGTGTACAAAGTAGACTGCCTTTTCCTGATAGGTCGGTGTGCACTCTTATCAATGTGACAGACTGGATTCGAAGTGTTGGACTTTGTAGGGTTTTTATATGGTAACATTGAGAGTCTGAGCCAAGACAATTTTTCATGTTTCTATTTTTCTTTTGTTCTATATTTGTTGACTGAGAAGTAAGTACAACCAAAAGCAAGATATTGTTCAACGTAAAAAAACACAAAACTGCATCAACATTTTGTATCCTACAGGTCATGAGTTGACCTAAAGTGAGATCACTGCGGCTTTCTTTTTTTTTCTTTTTTTTTCTCGTGTTGTGTGGACTGTTCGGTACTACTGTTACTGAAAGCACACAGTTCTGAATTTGCTATAAAAACATGCAGTAAGAGTGCAAATAATCAAATTTAAAGTTTGTACACCAGACACTGTTACATAAAAATAATCCTTTATATTTCGTTAAAGTTAAAATCTTGTAATGACTTGACCTGCTAACTGAAGACCGTTTGAGCTGTCAGGCCTTAAGTCTACAAAAATGCTAGTTGTCAATTTGTACAATAATGTTCACCTCATGCTTTATTTTTGTTTTTGTCAAACAGTTGCGGTTGGGTATCTTGGAAGTAATATTTTAAGAGATACTGTATTGTGTTACACTTTCACTCCACGCAGCATGTTGTCAATATGATCACATCTTTGTTTTTGTTTTCTCCTATAAACTGCTAAGATTGTATTTTCCCAAAGATGTGCTCAAAGTCAACCTGGTGAATGTAAACACACCAAACCATGTGACCACCAGAGCTTTATATTGACAGTTTGCACCCTAATCGGGCCTCTCGTGGTACTGTTGCACCTTTTTTGTGTTGGTGGTGATGAAAACTGGTTATTAAATAATCAAAATGGGTTGGCAGCTCTAACCTGTTACTCCATGATGTGAGCTTTTTTGTTCTAGTTAGACATTTATACGTTTAGTATATGACACCAATGTCAGTAAATACAGTGGTTTGCAAAAGTATTCATACCCCTTGAACTTTTCCATATTTTGTCACATTACAACCACAAACATAAATATATTTCACTGGAATTTAATG
>NW_013952565.1:642920-644517 GCF_001266775.1 Austrofundulus limnaeus | reverse complement strand
CATTAAATTCCAGTGAAATATATTTATGTTTGTGGTTGTAATGTGACAAAATATGGAAAAGTTCAATGGGTATGAATACTTTTGCAAACCACTGTATGTACCTCTTTTCTGAGACTTATCTCCTGACAAATATCAGTTTGAAAAAAAATCTCTTAAAAATAAACGCATCATTGCCTCAGTTTTATTGTGTGTGTGAGATTCATTGTATTTATAACAGAGTTAGGAGCCTTTTTTAATTCCAACCTGTATTTGTAAAAAATAAAAGTATGTACAGCAAATTCTTGGTCAAGGCTTATGGCAAGCAAGGGAATACAAAAATACAAGTAGAAATCACAAAATGGATAAGTTTACAATTACAAATAATAAAATAAAAAATACATTACAAAACCTTTTGGTCTTTAATGCTTTTGCAATGGTAAGAAAATTTAAAGTGGACAAATGAGATTAATAGGCTACTGTAAATTCATGTTTAGTTCAGAAAATGTACAACTTTTGATCTGAAATATAGCTAATATTAACACTTTTTTTAAAATCTTCATAGTAAATAGTATAAGTTTAAAATTAAATTGTTGGTCTATTTCTAATTTTCTCCGACGAACACGAATGTGTCTCCTGTTCAGAGTCTCAGGTGAGTCACAGCAGGTAGGTTCGATGACGTCATTCAGGAAGTGGACAGAGGGAAGTCCGTGAGGTGCAGGCTTGTGTTAAACTGTTAACTGGAAAGTTTTTAAATATTTGTATGTTGAGGGATATTTCGGTCCGAGCAGAGAAATGTGCAACTTCGGTGAGTAGTTCCACGCGTTTTATAAAGGTGATGAAAACAAACAAACAAAGGGTCGAGCAGCAAATGTCCGACAGCACGGATGTAAGCAGACCACACAGGCCTACCCTCCTGTAAAACATGTTAAGGTTTGTTCATTAGCAGTACTTTTTGGTTAAAAACGTGAATCAGTGTGTTGGACATTGATCTGCTGAATAAAAACTTATTCATTATGTTCAGTTTTCTGGTTGATCACAGCTGAACGTCAGTAACGCTTCAGGTACAAAGAGAAATAAAGGCTGGAAGTTGTCCTAATTATCTGAATTGGGATACCTTTTAGACTGAGTAATATCTGGTGCCAATTTATTTTTTTTATATTTAATTTTAACCCTCATGGAACACACAAACAGTATTTTTTTAATTAATTTTTTGCTGCTCCTGTTTTATTTATTTATTTATTATTATTATTGTTTTTATTGAATGAACTATTTAATTTCTGCTTTAAAAATTAATGCAGTGGGAAAGAGCAGTGTTGTATAAAGTACCACAAAGTGATACTTGAGTAAAAGTACAAGTATCTTACCAAACAAAAGTACATTGGTAAAAGTTAAAGTCTCCTTTAGGAATATTACTTGAGTAGTATTTAAAGTATCTGATTTTTTTTGTACTTAAGTATTAAAAGTAAAAGTATTGACTTGAAATGAGCAGTTAGATTTTCCTTAATGACTTGAGGTGACCTCCCCAAATAAATACAGAAAAGACTATCGTATTAAAATACTTAATTAATGTTAAATTTAGGATGCACTAGTCTGTTTCAGTTTATATACATATATCAAG
>NW_013952565.1:629588-641592 GCF_001266775.1 Austrofundulus limnaeus | reverse complement strand
TGTTACAACTAATCATGGATCCCTTTAAAGCTGCTCAGTACAGAAATCTGCACATTTTTTGTTTTAAAATTTATGTGTTTAGAACAAACAACTGAAGACAACTTGTCCAACTCATCCTGCAGCTGCAGTGTTTTAATGTCTGTGATATGAATGAAATCCCACTTATTACCAACTATATCTGCTTTTAGGGTGTTTTCCTTTACTATTACAATGCAAAACATATGTTTTATAAACACTTGTGTTTTGCAGCATAAAGCAGATTCTGCCTGAAGAAAATACAAACAAACCAACACTTGGATTCTATCTAGTTTTGAACAAATAAAAACACAATAATAATTTTAAACATTTATCGCATGTTTGGCACATATTTTATATATTTATTATTTTATATTAAAATTCACAGTTCAGCAAACGTTTAGGCCTAACAACATGTACAGTATGCCTTCACCTGATCTTTGTTTCCTTTGCATGAGCTGATATGATCCTGTAGCTCAGTAAATCTGATGAGAATGTTTTTCTGCAGTCAAGCCTGAACGTGCCTTTCATGGAGGAGCTGGTTCTTCAAACCAATCAGGTGTCCCTTTGGGGCAGGCCTCATTACACTCATTTATCAGATAATCTGACACTTGTCAGTAATAAAAGTGTTAACGTTTACTTTTGACTGAAATGACCTCTGAAAGGAATATGAGGGTTGTGCAAATAAAAACACACAGAAGAGTTACAGAATAAATCTGACTACATGCCCTTTTCATTGGTGGCTTCTTACTTCATCACAGAATTGTTTGAATCTTCTTCGCCAGGTTTCCAAATTAAAGATGCAGTTTCACAACCTGAGGCTAGGATTATTTCTCAAATAAAGCTTACTTTGCTGGAGATGAGATGCTCAATTTATCATTTCAATCTTACAGAGTATTGCCTCTGGGATTATTGCCATTGTGGTGTCAAGAAACCTTCATGATCTCAAACTGGTAAGAGTTCAGTTTGTGTCCAGATGCTGAGACTCGTCATGAATATGGCACTGTACGTGATGTTGTCTCTGTGTGTCCTCAGCAAATAGGGCTTCTGGTTGCATCATTCCTGAATGCCTTGCTGTCGGTAGCGTGCTGCGTCGGCCTCCTTTTGGCCCTTGGTGTCACCGTCGCCAGCAATGGAAAAGGTTTGATGTTTGGATGCAACGAGACCATGGTGCCCATTAACGCTCGGTCACCTGTCAGTGCCCAGTGTCCGTTTGATACCACACGGATCTATGTGAGTCTTAAGGGTCATTTATTCTTGAAGGGTCAATATTTTGCTCATAAGTTTGATTGTTATTTATGTTGTAGTATGACAGAAGAATTGGTCTAACCTTGTCGTCCATTTTGTTTCCGCCTCTTCATCCCTGTCAGGATACCACCCTGGCTCTGTGGATCCCTTGCGCCGTGTTGTCGGCAGCTGAGGTCGGGCTCTCCCTGTGGTGCTTCATCGTTGGACTGAGCCTCAGAGGCCTGGCGCCCTGTGGGGATAGCTACATCAAAGAGCAGGTGTGTTTCTTTGTGTGAGGCAGGCGGATGTGCTTGAGGGGTAACACTGTGGTGTGTTTGAGTCCGAATCTGACTCAGACCTTCTTACATAGACTCATCATTAGGATCAAATGCAGTCAGCCAGGGGCTCCCCACCTCAAATGTCTTATTTTGATCTGTTTTTGCTGAAAGGCAAGGTTTGGAAAAATTCCAAATATTTTCAGCCATTTCATTAGTATCCATCATAGTAGTGTCACCTTTACTGAAGAGCTGTCAAAAGGGCGTCGTTTTCATTTTAAACTAATTACAGGGGATGTTATAGATAGTTGCTTAAAACTTGTTAAATATGTCCTGATAATATTTGTTCTTTTACATTCAATCTATTATTATTGTGTGAATGCTTATCAGCATACCAGCGCTGAGCACATTGTTTATCCAGACTTCACATTATAACTTTTTTTTATGTACATTTTTTGGCACGTATCTCGTTCCATAATTTTTGTGCTATTTTAACAATTCATATATCAAAAAATCAGCTCCTCCAGGACATTTCAGCCATGAATTTTGGTCTTTCAGCAATTTATACTTGAGATATTCAGCTGTTTTGGCCATTTTTATTCTAATTGAAAATAAATGGAGCTTTCTTCAACATTCTTAAAATCCTGCAAAATGTTTATACATCTTTACTACACTTTTCATCCTTGTTTAAGTTCTACTTTTTAACTTCTTCGCTAATTTTAGCTCCCTTCAGCTTCTTCTTTGTGAATTCTAGTTTTTTAGCTATCTTTCTGCTCCTTTCAATTATTCAACTTATATAATTTTTGTGCTTCTATTAGTTTCTTTCTGCTAATTTAAGCATTGTATGCTTCTTTCAGCTATTTTCTGCAGTTTAAGCTTCTTTTTAGCTATTTTCAGCTAATATTAGCCTTTTTCAGTTAAAGTTGCCTTTTTCTGATAACTTTAGCTACTTTTTTCAGCTGCTTAATTCAGAAAACATGCTCTTTCAGATTCTTTGTTGTAGATTAAACTTCGTTAACTACTTTCTTGTTTCATTTTATTTATTTATTATTTTTTGCTATTTTACAAGAAATTGCAAACTTTTTGTACACATTTCCTTTTTTTCTTCAAACATCTTTTCAGCATTAAGCGATTCTCTACTTTTATTTGAAATAATATATATTATAGCCTCCTTTGGCATTTATTTTACACTTGAACAAAAGGTTAATATTTAGTGAAATAACTAAAATAGGCATTTTAAAATGTGTAAATGTCCCAAAAAGTGTTTTTAGCAAGCAGTTTAAGAAAGTATTATGTTGATTAAACATTTGTTCACATTCATCTATAATGTCTAACTTTAACTGAACATTTTGTCTTCTATAATTGATTCTCAAGGACTTTTGCTGAGCATTTTATTTACCAACATTTAGGTAATTTTATATATGAATGATAAACACACATGTTGGTTTTTTTTTTTAGTTTACCTGTCAGGTTAGGGTTTTATTCACAAAAGAGTTTCAGAAAGTTAAAAGAAACAGTTACCTATTAGTCTTGTTTTTAAACAGCAAATTAAATTTCTTCTTTTAATAGTGTTTTGTTTTGATTTCTTGTGCTTACCTGATTTAAAAAAAAAAAACCTGATTAATCAATTTACCTGAGAGCTACCGTGTGTGCATACCCGACCTGATACAAACACAAACCAGAACAGTTTGGACTCAGGTGACGAGTCGAGTCTTATTTTCCTTCGTTCTCTCTCTCAGCTGGAGGAAGAGGCCGAGCGCTCCTCCCACACCCGCCGCCTGATGGGACAACACTCAGACCCTGAAGTTTAGCAGACCTCATCAGCTGCTTTCAGTCTGTTTATTTCAAACCACTGAACCGTTTGTGCCAATATAACGAATATTAGACGTGCTTATACATGTGTGGACACCACAGAAACATGTCGCTCTTATTGGTAAGGCTCCTACACGGTTTGAGTTTAGGAGTACTAAAGGTGTTATTCTTGGCATGTTTTTTCCATTATGAAGAAATTTTAGTTGCTAAAGATAATATTTTTAGTTGTATTTTAACCTTTGCAAATTTTGTGCAAAATCTAAAGGTTTTTTTTATTAATTTTTATTTTATTTTATTGTTTATCCATGTTTTAAACAGCATGCTGATTGAGGTGCATTCCACTCACCATTTCATTAGATTTTAAAAATTCAGTTTTAGAGTCATGATGTTTGTTATAATTCCTTCTTTGTCCGTTTATTTTAATACCTATCAGTATAAAATATTTTATTAGAATCAGACTATCATCAGAAATGCTTGCCAACATTTCTCGAAGATGCAGCTCATATTAAATTGATATAAAGGTTGATTTATAATTCAGCTTACTGCATTAAATTGTTGTATATTATAGAATGGAAACAGTTTTTTTTATAACTGCAATGTTGGGAACTTTGATAAAAAATATTAAATGTGTTGAAATGTGCTTTAGAAAACAGACAGTAGGATTAAACTGGAGTGCTGAATTTCCTTATTGTTTTTATTTTTTCTCTGATAGCAGGTGTTTCAGTCCGTTACTATTTGTTTTAAACTTTTAATTCGGAGCTAAACGGTGTATTGATTGAGTGTTTTTGTGAGTGTTGAGTACGGTTGATCAGTGTTAAGTGGGGTCATATTAAAAGGTTAAACCAGTGGTGTGGGCCAGTAGCCTCAGCTGTCACAGTCATGGACCCCCCAACAACATAGGATCAGATCAGATCAGCCATCAAACAGTTAATCTGGTATCACCCACAATGAGTACTAATCCTGAGGGTGCAAGGAATAAATATCGACACAAACACAACAATCATGCTGCAGCAAGAAACAAATTCTAAATCGTGATTTTAAAACGTAATATTCGTTTAAAATATATTATGAAACAGCTTTTTCATTGTTTTATTTATTTATTTTTTAATGGATGACTCATAAAGCTACAAGAGATATTTCAGGTTATTTGTAAGTATAAATGCTGACAGGTATTCCACATAAAACAGTGTTTTTGTTTAGTATATAAGTGTAACACGCCCACGTGCATCCATCCCCTCTGCGCGTCCACGGTGGTTGCGCGTTCCCGATGTGTGGATTCAACGAGAGCAGATCTGCAGGAACCGCAGCGCCGAGGACCGCCCGAACCGCTCGGGGCTCCTCACACAGAAAAGGTAAATCATTTACTATAATAGCGTTAGATAAAAAGCGGTGCGTGTTCTGTTATGGGCTCGGCAGATAGAAATACCCGCGCGTACGCCTCGCTGCTGCTGCCGCGGCGGCTTGTTAAAGACACTGCGGTGACAAACGGATTGATGGTCGGTCATTCCTGAGAGTCAGCCGTCTCAACGACAGTCACTGTTCAGTGAGAAATATAGTCTGGGATTCCAGAAACTAGTCCGCTTTGCCCCCCGCTCCCCAGTAACGATATTTAGCAAACATTATCGATGTTATACGCAGGTGTTCACTTAAATTAGCAATCAATTCAACACGCGGGTAGCTTAGCTAGCTGTCAGCGTAGCGCGAGCGCAACAACGGGTTTTTTCTTTGACCCGCGCTGTTTAATTTCTAAAGTTTGCAGCGGCCGCACGGAACAAGTCGTATCGGTGGGTGTGTTGACAACAACAACGGAGGAGTGAAACCTCGCACAAACGTGTGTGTGATGTGGGGAGGGGGGCGGCGGCGGCGGCGGCGGCGTCCGTCTGAACGTCCGCGCAGGTGTAGCGTTCACATCCGAACCCGCGGTAGCTGCGGCGGCTGTCTGTAGTCTGCAACACGACCCACCTGACTTCAGCCAAGACAACCCCACACACCGCCACAAGCGAGGGCAGTTTGTGTAAAGAATGCATTGTGTCAAAAAATCTGCTTTGCATCAATTCTATATATATATATATATATAAGGGCTGTGTATTGGTAAGAATTTGGCGATACGATACATATCATGACAGAGGGGTCACGATACGATATATTGCGATACTATAAGCAAGGCGATATATTGCGATTTTTTTTGTCCAAAAACTCTGTTAAATAAAAACCTCTTACAAGGGAAAAAAAAGAAAAACCAAAATTCATTGTCTCAGRAAATTCTAATATTACATAGAAATACTTTTGATACATTTAGCTGTGTTCTGCTTTGTATGTATTTTATTTTATTTGTTTCATATTTCTTTCTTTACCGAACACTTAGAGGTAGAGTAGCCAAATGGCTGGCTCACTGCTCCCAACTAGCTGTTCATTTTTATGTTGTAGTTCAGCCTCTGACCACTAGTTGGCAGCAGTGAGCCAGCCGGCTCACTGCTGCCAACTAGTGGTCAGAGGCTGAACTACAACATAAAAATGAACGGCTGGCAGGAAAGCTGACATTTTAAACCTTAATAAAAAATCGATACAGGGCTTTAGAATATCGATACAGTATCGGGAAATGAAATTTCGTGATATTTCAATGTATCGATATTTTCGTACACCCCTAATATATATATACACCTATGATGTTACTTGATCCGTTCATTTCCTTGTGTAAAGAAGGGTGCGGCTGATCAGACTGTAAACTTCAACTAAATCCCCTCTGCCCTCATCGAGCCTGTCTATTTGAACTTGTAGAGCCTGTTTGGTGGGTCTGATCCAGTGTGACAATTTAACATGGATTTTGTGTCTTGCAGGGGGGAGTCTGCAAACCCGTTCTGGTTATCATGGTGCAATGTGGGCTCAGCGAGTCTTTCAAACATTGCTGGAAACACAGAGAGAAGAGATGAAGAAGTGATGAAAGGGGAGGATGGACTGTAACCCTCAGAGGACCTGTAGGTGGCTGGTGGACTGGTTTTTGACTTGGTTTAGAGATGGACCGAGGGGAAGCTGCTTTTGACCATCGGAGCATCCAAAGCTAGGGAGAAACCACATGTTGGTTGTTAAAGTGTCTTTAAAGGCACATTCTCAAACCGTATAAGAAAAAAAAATGTGTGGACTGGAAATTTTGAGGATTCATACAAAGAACTCTGGAAGTGGCGTATGAATTTGGACATCCAGTTTGCGGTTTAGACGGTCTGGCTTTCTCCCTTTACTTGCATATAGCATTGGCCATCAAGTAACTGTGGCGATGATGGTAGTGTCATAAGACGGTGGAAATATGTGGGTCGTTAAAATGCAAACACCTGTTGGAGAAGAATGTGCCAAAGACAGGCATTCAAAAAGCAAAACCATTGTCTGCAGACAATACAGTCCTGTTTGCTTTTTCTTTATCCTGCACTTGTTCTTCTTCCTGGTTAGCCCTGCTCTTTCCATTCACATAGAATATACAGAAAGCCACAGTGAGTTCAGCTGTGAGCCCATCAGACTGAGAATGTGCCAGGATCTGCCTTACAACACCACCTTTATGCCCAATCTCCTGAATCACTATGACCAGCAAACAGCTGCACTGGCTATGGAGGTAAGTTTTCTGTAAATTATGTAAGGTGATGCATACCACAGCATGTCAGTAATGCTACTGTCTAATAAACTGCATTAAATTTATTTTGAGGATTAAAAACAAGCTTTAAATCAAATGCAAATGCAGTCATGGTAAGCAACTTCAAAGCAGCATCCTGCAGAGTTTTGTCATGTCGTGCTGTGCACCTGCTGCAAATGAGGTTTTCTCATACAGCCTATTGTAATGGTGTCGGAACGGCTCAGTACTCAGTTGATAATGTAGCCTGTGATAAACAAAAGACTTATCAGTCATTTCATCTATGTTTTGCTGTTCATATTCATTACACCAGGGCTATTCAACTAAACTGCTCCGGGGGCCACAGTTACTGCAGGTCAAGAGCTGAGGGGCCGAACATCCAGCAATTAGTTATTATGTAAATAAACTAAGTATTACAAAGATATGTTACCTTTTGAATTAGTTTATTTTGCTGCATTTAATCTTGAATACAATATAAACAACCCTATAAAAGTAGTGATAATTACACATTATCAAAACAAAAAGAACACATCATGCCTCCTATTTGACACAAATATTTTGACGTCTCTGACTTGCCAAATTTTTAAACAATTTTATTTTCAGTTTCATCCTTTTATCTTCAACTGCTTGTAGTTTTAACTGTCTTGAGTGTTTATAGAAATGGTTTTTACCAGCTTGTAGCCAAGATTCTGACATTTCTGTAGATACCAAACATGTCTATGTTTAAGTAAAATAACTTAAAGTAATTAAAGTAGAAAACCGGGAGTTTGGGCTTAAGAGATGAATGAACCAATTAGCAGGCCGAACTTTGGTCACTCGCGGGTCGGACGTGGCCCGTGGGCCGCCAGTTGAATAGCCCTGCATTACACACTATTCATTAGGTATCAGAAGAGTTACCTAATAGTGGTATTTTTTTATTGTGTGTTTTTGTCTGCAAAAAGCACAATACCAAGCACTCATTCAGCAATACCTGTGCAGGTTTATCATTCCATACAAAAGATGTGTTCAGATGTGAACAAGTGACCTTGTTTTACACTGAGAAACTTCTGCTACTGAACGTTTTTAGCTGTGGGATCCACAAAGCCAACAGGTATTAAATTCAGGGATTTAAGAGGGGAAAAAAGACCAAAAAGGTTATACTTGATCTTCTGTCTTCCTCATGTTACAGATCCATCATCTGCTACATGTCACTGCTCAGCATAGACTCAGATAAATGTGTAGGCACTGGCTCAGTCTCTTCTTTTTGAGCAGCAGCTGACAGACAGAATGTGCTACCTGATCAGCAGCGTATGGAGACTGTCTTCCAGTGAGGTGCTTATATGGTTGGAATGTTGGCACTGGTTTTAGGTCATAGAGAAATGCTGTTTCATATACAGAGTTCAATACTAGACACAGATTATCATCTGTATCATGTTACCTCTCTTTCCTACTCTGTTGTTACCAGTGTTGTATAAAGTACCTCAAAGTGATACTTGAGTAAAAGTACAAGTATCTTATCATAAAAAATACTTTGGTAAAAGTTAAAGTCTTCTCTAAAATTATTACTTGAGTAAAAGTCTTAATGTATCTGATATTTTTTGTACTTGAGTATCAAAAGTAAATTTCTGACACAAAATCTACTTAAGCATTAAAAGTAAAAGTACTGAGTAAAAGTGAGCAGTTAGATTTTCCTAAATGGCATTTATTGGGAGGTGACTTCTCCAAAAAATATTTTTTCTAACAGCGTGCAGCTGTGATGGGTTGTGTACAAGCTAATAGTATGTCAGAATGGTATATATTTATACTTCTCATCCAAACACAATTAAATTCACTCTATCCAGGAGACACAATTTATCAGGATAATATTTTTTAAGTAATAACTCAGAATAAAATAGGAGTAACGACTTTCTACTTCTTACCTTATTAAAAAATTTAGAGAAAGTACAGATAATTGTGTAAAAATGTAATGAGTAAAAGTAAAAAGTACGCTGAAAAGTAATTACTCAAGTAAAGTACAGATAACCAAAATTTCTACGTAAGTACAGTAACAAAGTATTTGTACTTAGTTACTTTACAACTCTGATTGTTACTCCCTTGAGAGTGTAAAAAGGTAGAGAACAAGGTGTTTGCTGTAATTACCTGTTTTCAGTAAATTTTGTTGGTATCAAAATCAGTGCATGGTATTTAAGGCCTTGGCTTTTTTTTTGTTGACATACTAAAAAAACTGAACTGCAATTAACAGGGAAAAAAAGGCAGCTGCGGAGCAGGAGGAAAGGAGAGGAAAATAACTTATTTCTAACGGCAGAACAGGTTGGAAGATGGCTGTTTGATGTTATTTATTTTTTAAATCATCCTATAGGCTCTGACATGTTAGATAAATTTGAAATTGAGGTTTTTAAAATATCCGTAAGACTTGAAAAAATCCATGAGATTGCTCTAAATGTCAGTATACCTGCAAAATGATGTCAAATCTTTATAACTTACAATCTGTACAAGTTGCTGCCTTACTTTCCCCTCCTCCCCTCCTGCTGTGCAGGAGGGCTGGTCTCTCTCTCTCTCTCTCTCTCTCTGTCTGTCTGTCTGTCTGTCTGTCTGTCTGTCTGTCTGTCTGTGTGTGCGCGTGTGGAGAGACAGAGCAGTCAGCTCCTCTCCCCACCCGAGGCTGAAGGTCAACAGACGATCATGCTAAGCTTGCTAACTGTTCCACCCTCTGACTGCTGCAGGGGCGTGTCTTAGAGAGAGGCTTTTATACCAGAACACAGCCGCTGTGACGAAACTGTGGAGAGCCATTAACCAATATGCAAATTAGCCTGCAGAACCACTGCTTTACCCATATGAGCAGCAAAAAGACGTTTTTAGACCAAATATTACAGATTTGAACAAATACGCAAAAAAAAAAACATCAAAATTAGCACAGAAACAGTACTATATAACATTTTAGACATATTCTAGACAGTTTATCAGCTAAAAACAAGTTAATTTTGGGGTAAGTTACTCTTTAATGTTGACATGATTCAGTATAAACAGCATTATTTAGTTTTGTTTTTGCTTTTTCATGTACCACCATGTCTTTAGCTCATAAAGCAGCTACATATTCTTAAGGACATAGTTTTGCCCATGTTTTGGCTAGCTTGCGACTGATGTAAGCTTAAATGTCAGATGAGTAACATACAGTCACTGGAATCAAGTTTGCTTCCAGCTGTTCATAGTTGGCATATTAAATTACCACTGCTGAAAAGCTGATGAATATGTACAAGGCCATTGTTGTACATAGCATATTTAATCCTGTGAGATTTTTTTTTAATTTTTTGTCCTGCATAGTAAGCACTTTCTCATGTCAAAAACCAGATTTTCACGTAAACTGATATCATATTTCATCAGAATTATTTCTTCTGCATCAACACTTGCAGTGAAGTCTCTTAGGAGTCCTCTGTGGGATCACCGCTCTCAAATATCTTATTTATTCCCTTCAAAATATGTAAAGATTAAGAAAGCACGGTTTTGTTTTTTGTTTGATGCTCACGTTTCGTCCTCTGGTTACTGTATGATAAATGTGTAGTCATAGCATTCAGTCAGCACATGAAAGTCCATGCAATTGTTAAATCATGTCAATTCCCCACTGTCAAGTCAAAACATGCCGTCTCAGAGTCTGTGAGAAGCATCTGTTGTTGAACTTGATTTGACCCAGATGAAGTAGGAGCCAAGTAACTGACACCCACGGTCCCTTCAGTCATGGAGGAGGCAGTTTTCTGAAGATGGTTGACTAACAACATGAGCTCTGTCAGTTTTCCTGCTCTGCTCTGCTGTGAGCAAGCATGATTGCCCTGGTGGGAACCCTGGAGGAAATTTAATAATCTCTCACTAGAAAACTCTGGCTGCACAATGCCATCTTCTGTCAATGACCCTGTGTGTTTTTATGATGATCAACATACAGTATATGCATGTCCACGTGCTCATACGAGTGTTCTGAAACAGAAGTTTAAAAATGTCATTTAGTTGTGATGAATATTGATTTTGAAGTTTTATTTAAACTGATTTATAGAGGTAAAAGAGATGCCATCCTTGAACACAGTGGAGGGTCTTTCATGGTTAGAGGCTGCAGTTCAGTCAGTGCTGTTTGGGGATTTGTCAAAATTAATGAAATTGTGAATGCAGAAAAGTAATATGAGGTTTTTATGCAAAAGTGGGACCATCTAGAAAGTGTCTTAATTTTTTCTACTGCACTAAGAACACACAAGAAACTAATGGAACCAAGTCAGCCATGGCCTTCCAAAAGCAACACTTTTGAGATTATGCAAGATTAGGGTTGGGCATAATCGTATCGTGAGCAATTAATCGTCAGAAAAACATTAATGGATTATTTTTTGGCACTTGACGATTAATGATTTATGCCACCAGGCAGACTGACTGGAGATTTCAGTCCACTCGGTGCTCCTCTCCACTTCAAATATGATGAAAATTTTTTTTAAAGTGGTGTAATTTACTGTATTTATCTATCAACAAATTTTAAAATTTGATATATAGCCTGAAGTCTGTAATTTGACACAATTTGGAACAGGTTTGTATGAAGAGCAAATCTTTCCCACTTAATTGGTCATGTGACCAGGACATGAGGGTGTCCAGGAACTCCAGGGGATTAATCGTCAAATTAATCGTTATCGGCTAAATACCACAATTAATCGTGATTAATTTTTTTGCCAATTTTGCCCAACCCTATGCAAGATTTTGTTTTTATTTCAAAATCTAAAGGCTGGTTGTTTGAGCTTTTTGAAGCGTAGACAAAACACAACTCCATTTATAGCTTTAACTGAACTGGTAAACCCAATTTATTGTATATATTTATAACTGCAATTAGGGCTGCAACGATTAATCGATTAATTGACGACTAATCAATTATTAAAATAATCGATGACTAAGTTAATAATCGATTAATCTTTTTGTTTTGTTTTGTTTTGTTTGTTCTTTACTTTGTTTTTCTCTCCAAACTGCTTTGACACCTTCCACTGCCACATCTGCCTTTCTGTCCTTGACACACATGCACAGTAGTGGTAACTGGGGTAGGCCGTGGACGTCACAAGAC